>NW_020175536.1:533370-566813 GCF_003031525.2 Neophocaena asiaeorientalis asiaeorientalis | reverse complement strand
GTGTCCCCTGCATCGGCAGGCAGACTCTCAACCACTGTGCCACTAGAGAAGCCCTCTGATATCTTAATGGGTGTCAGGCAGCTACTGCTGGGATGTTTAAGAGACCATTGAAGACATACCATGTGGTTTGTCCTGGGAGTGCTGGCTTCCTAGATGGAGGGAATGTTCCAGGGCATTTTACTTGGCTTTTTCTACCATAACAGCTCTTACTCCATTTCATTTGGCAAGTTGCAAAACATGCTTATTGAATTCATACATTCAGCAACTGGAGAAATGATGCACAATGGTTTTGTAGAATTACTTTGCTCATTGTGAGACTTAGGTCAAAACTTTTTTATCACCTGGCCACAATAATCCTTCCCTTTGATGGTGGACCTCTAATGTTTTAGGTACTCATAAATTAGTATCAACGCAGGCCAGTATTTATTAATCCCAGAAAGATTTCTTTTCCTATGGAGAGTCACCCTGAATAATAGCTTTAGGTTCCTTTACTCCTAGGCAAGCTTGGAGTAACATTTACGGTATACTCTTGGGCAGCATTGTAGGATTCTTCCTTAAGGGGATCCCATTAAGTTGGGTAACTGAGCAAGAAGCTGTGAGGCTATATTATAGTGCCAACTAGAACTAGACTTTAAGTTATCTAGATCAAGTAATACTTTAGTAAGATTCTCACCAGTTTTCTTTCCAGAGATAAGGTGATCAGTTGTCCATTACCAAATGTCTAAGTACCATAGGTCAAACCTTCTGATTGCTGCTCTTGTTCTATTTCCTATTATGTTAATTTGCCTATCTGAGCACTGGAGTTAAGTACTGACAATTGACTTCCTGCATTCTGACATTCCACTATTCCCATTCCCATCAGGAATCTGGTTAGAATGGTAGCACCTCCCACCATTATTCTAGCTTTCAGAGGACAGGTGCCACAGAGCTTTCTAACTGACACAGTACTTTCTTTACTAACGCATTTCCCAATGCCTAGTTAAGGGAATGTCCTGTGGTCCTCCTGTGGGAGACATAGTGAGAGGTGCATTTTCAGATTGTACATACTAATACTGTTCCAACATTGAGATCTTCCTAAACATTTTATTTCTTCTTTTATACTAACTCAGGGAGCAGTGACTCAAATTCATTGAAAGTAGCTCACTGCTGAGTCTATATTTCCATTAAATAATTAAGTAAACTATTAGAGATACTCCTCAACTTCTTGGAGTAGTACGTTAAGTCCAGAATCCCTGGAAAGGAGAATATATACATATATATGTGGTATATACATATATATGTGTATAAAAATTGCCTCAATAAAATATTTTATAAATACATGTGTATAATTGAGTTCTAAGGGTGTTAAACTGAGGGGGATGGAATATGACATTGGAGCAGATTGCTAAATATA
The DNA here is from genome assembly GCF_003031525.2 of Neophocaena asiaeorientalis asiaeorientalis. Lineage (NCBI taxonomy): Eukaryota > Metazoa > Chordata > Mammalia > Artiodactyla > Phocoenidae > Neophocaena > Neophocaena asiaeorientalis. The sequence goes on along the minus strand of NW_020175536.1, from coordinate 565,420 downwards.
TTCAGTCATTCCAGCACTACCTGTTGAAAAGACTAAATTTGTTGTGACATATTTTTAAAGCCTTTCAAAGTATAGGAGTATAAGCTGTATTTTTTCAGTTCAGACTCTGCATTTATCTTCCTGGGGCATGTTGATATCTGATTACAGTTATAAGATTGGAAGCAATGAATGAAGGTTTATGGGTGGGTCCTTGAGGAATTTCTTGGTAAGCTAATTAATCTCATGTGGGATCATTGTAGTGTCTTCAAGAATTGGAAAACTAGTTTTTTCATACAGAAGAAGACCTGCTTATACTGGCAAGGATACAGTAAATATCATTTTAAATTAAATATTAAAATATCAGAGAAATTTTAAGATTCAAATTTCTTAACTTTATTGGGTTTGATGTTCAGCCATGTTTGTCTTGTAGTTTTAATAAATGAGATTTTTTTCATAGTTTGAGATTTTTTAAATTCCTGAACTTATCACTTATTTTTTGTAAGCTCTCCAGAACAGTTGGAAATAATCAGGCAGCCTTCCAGTTCTTGTGGCCATCATTCCTATTAAGTGCAGTAGCCACCTGAGCTTCCAAAGTTTTGCATTCAGAAGATGCTTCATTCTAAGCAAAAACATGATGTCATTGCATGTTACTGGTTACTAGTGTACAAATTCACTTTGATGAGGAGGTTATCACTGCATTCAAGCTCAAAAAGTAAGCAATCTAATCCAAGAATCTCAGCTTGTTACTAAGTACATGTTAGTCAGAGACTAGTGAGGGAAAGAGAAACCACACTACCTGTTTCAGAAGAGAGGATTTAATACAGGGAATTTATTACACAGGTATTGGCAGGGTAGAAAAGCAAAAAGGAGAATATAAAACTAATAAGTGAAAGTAGTAAATTCTCTAGGCCTAGAGAAATGAAAGGGAAGGAAGAGGTGGGCTTATCAGAGGAAGGGCTGTTACTGCAGTAACCGGAACCATGGTTGTAGAGGCCACAGCTTCAGCAGCTGAGACCATGACAGAGGTGCTGCCATGTGGCAAAATTGGGATTTGAGGTGTTTGCCTCTTCTCTCTTTCCTAATATCCCTCCAGTGCATCCCAATTGGCAGAAGCCAGCTGGAAGCCAGCTGGAAAAGGTGTTTAGCATATGCAATTTGCAGACTCTAAGCTCTAATACTTCAGAGCATAGTATAGTATAGAATTGATATATTGCTGAGAGACAATAGACAAATAACTAGCCCAGACACTTATGCTTTCTGGCTGTCAATTTCCTCATATAGCCAGCCAGCTATGATTCATTCATCAAAACTCAACTTACTCAAGCATTCATTTCTACTTGATCCTGTTTCTTCTGGTTGGGTGTAAGTAGTCCTCCTTTTCACTCCCACTGAAACTGGTACTGACTATTCTTATATTTTTTATCCTAGTGATACCACTTGCAAATTTTTTGCTTCCTCTTCCCATGATTTTATGCTCTGCTTGTCTTGAGGTCCTGGTTCCAAAGGGAGGGACACATCCACCAGGATACACAACAATGATTTCATTGGTCTGAAAGTTGAATGCCACCTGGCCACTTTGGTTTCCTCATGCATCTGAATCAATAGGCAAAGAAGGGAATTACTGTGCTGGCTATGATGATTGATACTGACTACCAGGGGAAATTGGACTACTACTCCACACTGAAATTAAAAAAGAGTATGTCTGGGGCTTCCCTGGTGGCTCAGTGGTAGTGGTTGAGGGTCCGCCTGTTGATACAGGGGACACGGGTTTGTGCCCTACTCCAGGCTGGAAGAGCTTGCCGCGGAGCGGCTGGGCCTGTGAGCCATGGCCACTGAGCCTGCGCGTCCGGAGCCTGTGCTCTGCAATGGGAGAGGCCACAACAGTGAGAGGCCTGCATACCAAAAAAAAAAAAAGAGTATGTCTGGAATACAGGAGATTCCTTAGGGAATCTCTAATCATTACCATGTCCTAAGATTAAGGTCAATAGAAAACTACAACAACCCAACCCACGCAGGATGACTAATGGCCCAGATCCTTCAGGAATAAAGGTTTTGGTCACCCCATCAGGTAAAGAACTATGACCAGGTAAGGTGCTTGCTGAAGACAAAGTGAATCTAGTGTGGGTAGTGGAAAAAGGCAATTATAAATACCAGCTACAACCAGATGGCCAAGTACAGAAATAAGGTAATTATCATGAATATTTCTTTCATATTTTGTTATGAATACATTTGTATGAGTGTATAGTGTTTATAGAATTTTTCTTTCCTCTCCTATTTCCTCTCATGTCTCAGAAAATGTATTGACTTTATATCACTATATTTAAGATATGAGACAACAAGAAGGAAAGTAAACATCACTCTCCTATTTACCTCCTTGTCTGGGGAGGGGGTGAGGACATTTTCAGTTGTAAACAGCAGAGTTGTACCATGTTAGGTGGAATTATGACTTTAGTTGTTTTTATTTGGTGATTAAGTATGGTTTAAGGAGATGCATATAGTGCTAAGTTGACAAGGGTGAACTTCTGATGGCTAATTTTGTGTGTCAGTTTGACTGGATAATACAGATATTATGTTTATGCCAAAATATTGGCTAAACATTATTTCTGGGTGTGTCTGTGAGGGTATTTCTGGATGAAATTAGCATTTGACTTATGATGACCACGATAGCTTTAGCTAACACTACCATCACATAATTAGCATTTCCTTTTTGTGGTAAGAACATTTAAGTTCTACTCTCTTAACTTTCAAGTGTGAAATGCTGCATTATTAACTATAATCACCTTGCTATACATTAGACCCCTAGAACTTATTCATTTTCTAACTGGAAGTCTGTATATTTTAACAAACATCTCTCAATTTCCCACAACTCCCAGCTCTTGGTAACCACCTTACTCTCTGTTTTTATGAGTTTGGCTTTTTTAGATTCCACATATAAGTGATATCACACAGTATTGGCCTTTCCCTGTCTGACTTATTTCTCTTAGCATATTGACCTCGAGGTTCAATAAGTGGACACAGTAAAGCAGTTTGCCCTCCCTAATGTGAGTGAGCATCATCTAATCCACTGAGGGCTTGAAAAGAACAAAATGCCTGATTGCTTCAGCTAGGACATCAATCTTCCCTCAGTACTCCTAGTTCAGAGGCCTTAAGACCCGACCTAGAATCTACACTATCAGCTCCCCTGGTTCTCAGGCCTTCAGACTTGAACTGAATTATACCACCAGCTTTCTTGAGTTTCCACGTTGCAGATGGTAGATTGTGGGATTTCTCAGCCTCTATAACATGAGCCAATTCTTTATAATAACTTTCTTAAAATATATATATATATATTAATGTTATTAACTTTATTAATAGTGTCTCTCTGGATAACTCTAGCTAACACAGCTTCTAAAATGGTTGTATATTTTTGTAGTATATTAATCGTGAAATCTTGGATATCCACATTGTGAGTACTAGGTAAAAGATAGTGTTCTTACGTTATGTTTAATAGACTTAACAGTGCTTGGGGTACGGGACTTCATCAATTAAGTTGTACTTGCTTTACTCTGTGTCAACTCCATTAGTTAGTCCTTGTTTATATCTTCTTAATTGTGCTTTTGCATCTCTATATCTGAAATCCCAGGGAACATTAATCTACTTTTCTCAGACATACATACACAGATATACACAGACACACATACATCCTTTGTCTACCACCTGATTATCAGTTGTCTGGAATTGTTTCCATTCTTTATGTATCCAAGAGTTTTATCTCTCCAATTTAACTGAGAGCTTCTCAAGAACAAAGATTTTATCTTATGATTTTTTTGTCCTTCATAACATCTAATGCATGGCTTAGGACACATTTGGTACTCTATATTTGTTGGAGAAATCATTAATAACTATACCTGATACCTTCTCTATGTACAATAAAATCTACTTTTATCACTCCATCTTAATATCACAGAAGCAATATTTAGGAACATTTTACATGGGTTGGGTACAAAGTGTTTCCTCAGCAATTCAAAATGGCTTCTTGCCCATTTTAAAGTAGAGAGTTCTTAATTTTCATATTTCCAGATTAAAGTTAAAATTAGACTCTAATCTAAGGAGATGTCTGTGGATGTTTGCATTCAGTTTGAGTAAATGTCTTATATTTGGACATTTTATTTGTGGTGTATTTTGGATACATACTTAGATTTCTTGTTACCACAACATACAATGAATTGTAAAGAGATGCAGAGTTTGAATGTAACTGATGGTAAATTAAGCTCTAAAATAAAATAGATAGATGTTAATGCCAGGCATTGCTTTTATTAGGGCTGTTAGAATTTCTACACCCAGTAAATCTTTGTCAATGTTAAGACTCAATGGAAATGAGAGATGCTTTGGAAGGTGTTTGTAAGTATGATTTTAATATAATTTGGTTTTAATTTGTAAAAAATAACTACTTTAAAAAGTGATACATGCCCATAATAAAACAATTCAAATTATATAAAAGAGAAAGTAAAAATGTCCCTAAACTACATAATTCAGAAAACACCATTATTAACATTTTTGTAACTATCCTTCCAAACACATCTCTCTTTACACATATACACATAAGTATATACATATATTTTTAAGTGAAATACTCTGTTGCATTTGATGTTTTAACTTGCTTTTGACTCTATACATTATTATTGATTATTTCCTATGTCAATGAATAGGGGAGCCTCTTGTTTCTAATATCTCTTAATTTTCCATGTGTTTAATTATAGACATATAGGTTATTTCCATTTCTTTTCTAGTATGAACAATTCTATAGAAAACAATTTTGCTCAAATACAATTTTTCATCTCACTCTATCTTTAGTTGAGTGTATTCATTCATTCATTCAACATTCATTTATTAGCCTCAGCCATGTCAGTCACTGAGATGTTGCAGTCTAACAATAATCCAATTAGACAAAAATCTGTGTTTAGTGGATTAATAGGTATGCATGTTTGATGATGTAACATCCACTTTTAAATTTCCCTTTAGAAATATACTAATGTAAGTATCTACCAACTTTACAGGAAAGAATCTGTTTACATAAAACAATTCTAGTTTTTGTTAAATATCTTAATTCTTCCAAGTTTGGTGAGTGAAACGTGATCTCTTAGATGTTTATTTACATTTCTTTTATGGAAGTTGAATATCTTTTCATGGGCATATTATCCATTTGTATATCCTTGTTTTGTATGTTGCATAACCACACATTTATATTAAGGTATTTGAAGTGTTTTTTCTTAATGATTAGTAAGGAATCTTTGTGTATTATAAGTAGTAATCTCCTTTCAGTCATTATATTTGGCAAATATTGTTGAATATGATGTGAATGGAGTTATACAGTAGGTAGCCTTTTAATGACTGGCTTACTTCACTCAACATTATGTTTGTGAGAGTCATTTATGTTCTTGTGCTTAATGGTAGTTTAGTCATTCTCATTGCCATATATATTTTTATTGAATGATGATACCAAAATTTATCTTTCTGTTCTACTGTTGATAGACCTTTCAGTTGTTTCTAGTTTTGGGCTATTACATAAAGTTTTGCTATTGATATTCTTGTATATGCCTTCTAGTAAACATTGGTTTACATTTCTGTAGAAATGTAAAGTCACCATGTCATGGGAACTGCCATGTTCAGTAGAAGATCCTGCCAGTTTTCTGAAGTGGTTGTTGCAGTTTGCACTTGTGAGTTCTGGTTTTTATCTTTTTAAAACAAACAATCTGGTGGGTATATGGTAGTATTGCATTTTGGTTTTAATTAGTGTTCTCTGATAATTAATGAAGTTGAACACCTTTTCATGTGTGTGTTGACCTTGAAAACACTTCAAAATACAGATTCTCATGTTTCATTACAGACCTGCTGCACCAGAATCTCCAAGGATAGGGCTCAGGAATCTGTACTTTTAAGAGCCTACCAGCTGTAAGCATTCTGAGAATTACTGAGCATAAATGTAATTTTATTAGAATAGGAAAATATCCACCTTGTATGGTAGATAAAACAAACCAACAGGAAAATTTGATATTCCTTTTGAAGAGAAATAAAAAAGTTATGGTGAAACTCCTAACTTTAAAAATTACACTCATTCTGTTATGAACTTTGGAGACACAATCTATCAAAGGCTGTTACTGGGACTTTTCATATGACATATATTGGGAGACAACTCACAATTGGTCTCTCACATTTCTGCATGTCTTGAGAGCTGAGACATTTGTTGTCCTTGTTCTGAAGTATCTTCTCAAGGATGTTTGTACAGTGAACAGCCTTTGAAAATAGAGATAGTATTTCCCACTGGAGCAAAGGGTAGGTTTATTTACTGTCCAGTGTAAAGATGTCTCCCTTTGGGGTAAAGATCAAGCAGGTTTACCATCCATTATAAAAGGTTTAGGTTCCCTGAGCTTGGCTTCCTCTCCTGTCATGCAACCTAATGTGTCTACAGGCACACCACTCTCTCTTTAGGTCAACCTTTGGAAATTGGGGTTCAGGCAATTTAGAAAATGCTGATACTCTGGCTACTGCTCATACTATCAGTAATAAAGTCATTGTTTATGACCAAGGAGGCCAGCATCAGTGAACTTGTGGAATGCTTTCTTGTTAGTTGGCAAACAAAGTAAAATCTCAGGCAATTTCAAGTTTTTTAGCATGTTATACTTTCCCAAATTTCATCTATTCAATGATTATATTGAGTAAAACACTGGTTGAGTTAACTAACTTTGATAAAGCATTATAGGTAAGGTAACAAATATATCTTTTAGGTTTGCTTTTAGAACAAATGTGTATAAAAATGTATTAAGAGTGCTTTGATCCAGTACACTTACTCTATGGTAGAAAAAAACAAAAGTTCTTGTCATTTTATTTTATCAACCTCTTGTATTATGCTTGTACCTAGTTTATGCAATTTAAAATATTATCCTGTAGACAAGTTCATGTTCATGAATGCTTTAGAGATAATACATTTTAGTTACTTAGTATAATTTTAAATATTATGAATGGGATTTCCAAATTATGGTGCCAGGGTTTAATGAGGTGTAATCATAGGTCCTAAGATATTTATATGAAGAGCAAAAAGCTTACTGTACACCATTAAAGTGTTTTATGTATGATGATGACTGACACAACCCATTATGGAATTTGAATAAGCTTAATTGTCCAAGAAAAATAATTGAAAATAATCCTTTAGATGTCAAAATATAGCAATTTATCATATGATTCTGTCAGTTGTTATCTAATATCCTTCCTGGTTACAGACATGCCTTTTTGGTGGCTCATTAGTTATGTCACCAGGAAAAGAGTATTTTTAACACTGTTCAAGATGAAACCTTTATTCTCAATGTGTTGAAATATAAATTGCACAGGAACATTGACATTAAAACAATGTAATATTATCAGAGTGAACTGCGTGTTCTCTTAGTGAAAGGATAAAGCTGAAAATAGACATGAGTAATGATAATTTATCAATTGTACTTCTGAATATTTCCATAAACCTTAATTATATTTGGGGAAGCTTCTTTAATCACTATTCCATGTGTCATTCAATTGAAGATAGATGAATAATAGCAACTCTACTCTTAAAGAGTTTGTTGTATCTTACAGTGAAACGTAATTGAGGGATAGGGTCGAAGGGAAAAAATTCAAGAGGAACACCAACGAACCCTTGGGTTAGATTAGCACAGATCAATTTATTTTTCTGTGCATTTGCTAGAAGTGAGATGAAATTTGGCCCTAAGATTTACCAGGTGAAACAAAGATGGAAATAAAATCATTTACAAGATTTAGAATATCCATAAATTAAAGCCAATCAATTTATTAGAAAAGCATCACTCTTCTTGTCTCTGACATATGCAGGATTAACTCTGAGTGAGCTGTTTATTTAAATTGTCCAAAGATGTAAGGAAAAAGCTCAACTTGTTACAGTCTGCTGCATCACAATGTGGTACACATTCTCAGGTCTTGAACATCAGTATTGATGTTCAATGCTAATTTAGAAGAGATGAGGGAGTAGGTAGACTGCCTATCCTTCAGCACGTCACCCATAAATAGTATGTCTGGCAATCAAGCTTTTGACAAGGGTAAAATAGCAGATAACCCAGGGTTATATTTTCTGGCAAGAACTTGGGATACAGATATATATTATATAGATATAGATATTATAGATATATAGTATCTATAGATATTACAAAGATTACACAGATATTATATAATATCATACCTATATAATCTTTAATATTATAGTGTAAATATTGTAATATTATATATATATATAAAATCTTTGAATGAGTTATCTATATGCAATCAGCTGGAAAAGGGCAGGCTTAAGGTGTTACTAAGAAAATGAAGGAGGGTAAGGGAGTCACTTGCCTGTATAAATGACGTCCCTCTTCCTCATGGAAGAGATGGAAAAGATATGTATAGGCAGAACCACCTGAAAACTATCAAGATATCATAATAGAACGGTAGAACCTAAAATATTCTGTTACAGTATACTTTTGAGATATAATAGTAGATTTCCACTTAAGGGTTACAGGCTGTTTTTTTCTTTGTATCTGATTCATTTAACTGAAGGTATGAGCCTAAATAGTCTACTCTAGATGGTTAGAGCATACTGTTTCTCCACCTTGTATGGAGTGGGGATAAAGACTTTTTAGAAAATATTTTTCCATCTGCACAGAGGTCATTTTCTTGTTTTTCCTTTTGAGTATTTTTGCTTTGCTTTATGACTACCACTTGAAACGTGATAGATTTATTTGTAAGGCATCCTCTTTCATCTGCAAAGAAAAAATTCTTACTGCCTCAGGAGCTCAGTTGCCTTTTTCTTTTTCTGCTTAAATCCTTTTGTATTCTCTGTCATCACATCATACTTAAAGTCATACACTGGACTTTAAGCTTGTTTTATTGCTGTTTGGATTAGAAATAGCCTTTAAGAGCCTCTTGCTGCAAACGTTTTGTGAGTTCAGACTTTCATGTTGCTCCTAGCGGGGTAGGAAAGGCTAAAGCATCTTCCTCTTTCTCTTACAATTCTGTTCCAAGACTGAAGGAATATTAACATTTGATTCTTTGGTATTTCCAGGACAAAAAAGATAACTGTTACTTCGAAGTTCAATAAACAAATTCCATAAATGTAACTTTTTTTCATATTAGTGATTGTATTATAAGGAACGCATACATTTAATCAAAATCAATTAAAGATAAATTATAATAATTTCTAAGCAAAAATAATACAGTTTATAATGAGACTATGAAATCTTCCAATACATTATAAGAATCTTTAATTTCTGAGGTCTTTTGAGTCTACTGCTAACTGTAACCACTTAGCAGACAGAGACAATAAGAGTTCAGGGGTAGAAGTTGTTTATATTTCATCTTTAAGGGTCATTCCCTGCCCACTGCTACTTTTGGCATGAAGAAAGTGAGGATCCTATTTGTCTTCCTTCCCTTTTCTTCATGACCTGTAAAGAAGAGTGTTGATCTGGATTCAGTTCATTTCTAGGGCACTTGTTATGCCAAAATTTTAAAAAGATTTTTCTTAGAGTTATACATAAGCTCTTATGAAATAATCATTCTCTTTCTTCCACTGATTTATTCTTGAGTGTCCCATTGGAATGGAGACTTCAGAGTTTAGGCTTTGGAGGTCAAAACAGAGCAACTTTAGGGTCTGCTGGCTTGATGCTACTTTACTTAGGGAAAACAATTTTTCTATATAGTCAGCCAAACCACTGGAGGTTTACAGTAATGTATGGGCCTTACATTCTTCTGATAATAACATGTTTTTTTGCTTTGCTTGGCTTACTATATGAGTATTTCTCCATTGGAGATTTTGGAGAAAGAGGAATGGGATGGTCAAGGCAGAACTTCAATATTCCTGGGTCCTTTACATAGTACCACCTTAATAGCTCGCCTTAATTGTATCCTATTATCATGGAGTTTATTAGGGAATAATGTGAGTTTGCTCTTTCTCTGAGTGAATGTCTTGCGTGGCTATACTTGGGTTGAGGTAAGAAAGTGGTTATTATTAGGTATGTTTATTCACATTGATTATATTAATAAGATTTTCTAAATGATTACTATCAAAATAAAAACTGGACAAGTAAGGTGATTGATTTGTTCAGGTTAGGTTACTTCAATAAGGATAGTACTCCAGTTCCAAAGATCAGAGTATCTCAGCAGGTGGTTTTGCTTTAGGTTTTTATAGGGAGGGATAAACAATTTGCAGGTGGGGTGATTTATATTTGGGGTTGTTTTGCAAGATGGGGGAGCCTTAGTTAGTTATCTGAAAAGGAATTTTTATTCTCTGTGGTTAGCAAGCTCTAATCTCAGCTAATCAATTGTAAGATAAATTATGGGTAGTTGGAAGGTCTGAGTCAGGCATTGTCAGCAGGTTTAAGGAAAAGAGGAAAAGACTGTGCTTATCCTTGTCAGTCCCAACTCTTGCTCAGGACAAACACTGTTTGTCTTAGAATAATCTTAGGGATTAGAGTAATTTCTGCTGAATTTGGGGTCAATGTTTGGTGCTTTAATCCATATAGTCAGCAGTTTCTTACTGACTCTGTTCTTGGAGAAGTAACTGAACCATCTGCTGTGCTCTGACAGTTGTCTGTAATTCAAAAAAAAATTCTGGAGACAAAGTATTTAATTAGGGGGATACCTATTAAAAGAAGCAGAAAAATGATCATTAGATGTTATAGGGAGGAATTAAATCAAGACTTGCAGCAAGTTGGCAAATATTTTAATGGCTCCTAGGTAATTAATGTGGAAAGGGCCTTCCATGATAATATAAGGACTGTGGTGGCAACGCAACAAATTTCTTGGTTAGCATCTCAAATGTTCTTGTGTGTGATGTAGAGGTCAGAGAAATTTTTGGAACAAATGTTTAGCACTTGCTTCTGACCACAGGACACAGCCTCCCTCTGGTGGCCAAGATTATTTGAAGTGCTTGTTGGTTGTGGAGTCCTGTCGGTTGAGTATCTTGAAGTTATTGAGTAAGAAAGTCAATGTTTTTTGTGATGTTGTCCACTGTGATGATTATTTCCTGTAATGGGGCATGGAAGACACGAATTTAATTTCACTTCTGGAGTGGCTTACACTTCAATATGTACTTCAGCTGCTCCAGGTACAATGTCAGTCCAAATAAAATGATTGCATGCAGCAGTCAGGTTCTACCAAGCAATTAGCTTCCTTTTCAAGGGTGTGTTCAAATCCAGAGTAAAAGGAAGAGATGGGGAGTGGGTATTTGTGGCCAATATGGTTGAGTAGGAAGACCCTGAGCTCATCTCCTCCTATGGGCACATCAAAAGTACAACTATTGCGCTTCCCTGGTGGCACAGTGGTTGAGAGTCCGCCTGCTAATGCAGGGGACATGGGTTCGTGCCCCGGTCTGGGAATATCCCACATTGCCGCGGAGCAGCTAGGCCCGTGAGCCATGGCCGCTGAGCCTGTGCGTCTGGAGCCTGTGCTCCGCAACAGGAGACCACAACAGTGAGAGGCCCGGTACCGCAAAAAAAAAACAAAAACAAAAAAAAACAACTATTTACAGAGCAAATATTGATGAGAAAGACTGGGATTCTAGTAGAAAAGATCTTCTACAACTAAAGATATAAAGAAGGAACCACAATAAGGTGGGTAGGAGAGGCGGAGATGCAGTACAATTAAGACCCATACTGGGTGGGTGACCCACAAATGGGAAGATAATTACAGTTGCAGAGGTACTTCCCAAGGAGTGAGGAGTCTGACCCCCACATTGGGCTCCCCAGCCCAGGGATCCTGAACTGGAATGAGCCCCTAGAACATTTGCCTTTGAAGACCAGCAGGGCTTATTTTTGGAAGAGCCAAAGTACTGTGAGAAACAGATTCCACTCTTAAAGGGCTCACACAAAACCTCACATGTTCCAGGACACAGGGTAGAAGCAGTAATTTGAAATGATCCTGGGTCAGACCCACCTGCTGATCTTGGAGAGGCAAGAGGCAAAAGCTTATTAACACCTGGACCTGGCCCCAGCAACCAGCCTTTTGGCACCAGTACTTGGAAACCTCAGGCTAAGCTAAGCAACTAGCCAAGTGGGGACACATCCCCAACCACCATGATGCCACTGTGTTAAGAACTCCTGAGCCCACAGACACCCTGGGACATAGCCCTGCCCACCAGAGGGCCCAGAACGTGGACCCACCAGTGCTCTGGCACTAGCCCTGGAACCTCCCCAGGGCCCTCTGGGACCCAGCTCTGCCCATCAGTGGGCCAGTACTGGCCTCCAAACCAGCCACACACACCAGTTGGCAGGCACTAGCCCAAGGACCATCTGGGCCCCAACCCTACCCACCAGTGGGCTAACACACCAACTCAGGACCCCAGGACCCTACAACAAAAGATCTTGGGACCTGGCTCCACCCACCAGGTCCTGTACTAGCCCTAGCACCCCTAGACCTTGGCCCTGCTCATCAGCAAGCTGACACCAGCTTTGGAATACCCCAGGATGTGCAGCCAGAGACACCAGGACCTAGCCCTACCCATGAGTGGGCCAGTGTCAGCCCTAGGACCTGGAGTCACCCACCAGTGGTCAGGCACCAGTCCCAGGATTCCCTTAGCTCTGGGCTTACCCACAAACAGGCAGACACCAAACCCAAGACCACCACAGCCCTGCAGCCTGTCATGTCAGGACATAGCCCATCCACCAACAGGCCGGCACAAGCAATGGGGCACTTTAGACCCCTCAGCCATCCATCCAAAAATCTGGCCCCACCCACCAGCTGGCAAACACAAACTTTGGGACACCCTAGACACTGTAGCTAGCCATTTCAGGAAGGGACCCAGCCTACCAGAAGGTCAACACTAGATCTGGGACCTCTGGCCCCACAAACACCCAACTCAGAAAAAGAGTGCCAAACAGTGAACCAGCACTAGTCCTGGGATCCCCCTGGGCTCTGCAGTCAGCCACTTCGTGACCTGGTCCTGTCCACCAATGGCTGGCAGCATATGGACAAGGCAGGGCCTGGCAATCAACCAGATTGGGGGCCACCCACACCTACTAGATGACCCACAGTAGTTAACCCATCACAACAGGTCCCATGTGGCCCACATAGGGGTTCCCCTAGAGCATAAAACTCTGGTGACCAGAAGGAAGTGCACTGCTGGGACTCATAGAATGTCTCCTACAAAATGTCTCTTCTCCAAGGTTGGGATACATAACCAACATACCAAATACATAGAAATGAAAATATTTATACCTAGGAATAAATATAACTAAGGAGATAAAACCATACTCAGAAAACTGTAAGACACTGATGAAAGAAATTGAATATGAAACAAACAGATGGAAAGATATACCATATTCATGGATTGGAAGAATTAATAATGTTAAAATGACCATACTACCCAAGGCAATCTATAGATTCAATGCAATCTCTATCAAAATAATAATGGCATTCTTCACAGAACTAGAACAAATAATTCTACAATTTGTATGGAAACACAAAAGACCCCAAATAGCCAAAACAATCTTGAGAAAGAAGAACAAAGCTGGAAGTATCACATTGCCTGATTTCAAACTATAGTACAAATCTACAGTAATCAAAACAGTATGGCACTGGCACTGAAACAGACAACTAGATAAATGGAACAGTATAAAGAGCCCAGAAATAAACTTATATTTATATAGGCAATTAATCTATGACAAAGGAAGTAAGAATAGGAGGAAAGGACAGGCTCTTCAATAAATGGTGATGGGAAAACAGGACAGCTACTTGTAAAAGAATCAAACTGGACTACTCACTCACACCATGCACAAAAAATAAATTCAAAATGGATTAAAGACTGAAATGTAAGACCTGAAACTATAAAACTTCAGAAGAAAATATAAACAGTTAGCTCTTTGACATCAGTCTTAGTAATTTTTTTTTGGATATGTCTCCTCAGGCAAGAGAAACAAAAGCGAAAATAAACAAATGGGACTACATCAAACTAAAACACTTTTTCATAGTGAAGGAAACTATCAACAAAACGACAAGGCCATTTACTGAATGAGAGAAGATATTTGCAAATTATATATCTAATATGAAATTAATATCCAAAATATACAAAGAACTCATACAAGTCAACATAATAAAACCAAACAACCCAATTAAAAAAAAATGGGCACAGGATCTGAATAGCCATTTTTCCAAAGAAGACATAGAAATGGCTAACAGGAATATGAAAAGGTGCTCAACATCACTAATCATCAGGGAAATGCAAATCAAAAACATGAGAGATCACCTTACATCTGTCATAATGTCTATTATCAAAAAGACAAGTAACAAATCTTGGGGGATAAAAGGGAACTCTTATGCACTGTTGTTTGGAATGTTTTGATAAATTGGTACAGCCACTATGAAAAACAGTATGGAAAGTCCTCAAAAATTAATAATAGAACTACCATATGGCCCAGCAATTCCACTCCTGGGTATTTATCCAAAGAAAACAAAAGCACTAATTAGAAAAGACACATGCACTTCTATGTTCATAGTTATTTACAACAGCCAAGATATGGAAGCAACCTAAATGTCCATCAATAGATAAGTGGAAAAATAAGATGTGGTGTATTTATACAATGGAATATTACTCAGCCATGAAAAAGAATGAAATCTTGTGTAGCAGGAACTGTGCTCATGTTGTAGGTCAATTATACTTCAAAAACAAACAAACAAACAAACAAACAAAGAAACTCATAGAAAACGAGATCAGATTTGTGGTTACCAGGCAGGGGAGGGGGCAGGTGGAATTGGATGAAGACAGTCAAAAGTTACAAACTTCTGAGCATCTCCCAACTAGGGCACCTGCTGGATGCTGGTGGAGGACTCTGACACCCAAGGAGATGGGAAGAGCCCCAGAGTGAACCTGTGGGATGTAGGGGGACTGAGGGGGGGAAGAGAAGTGGAGGTCAGACAGGATTGGAGCTCCTGAGGCTAGGGAGATCGGGAGAGGCAGGCAGGAGGGACTCTGTGGGAAGAGTGGGAGAGGAGCAGAGGGTGATCGACTGGCCTGCTTGGGCCAGGGAGCCTGCTGAGCTCCCAGACCGGTACCACCCCCTCCAAAGCCACATTGAGGCTGCACAGGTCCTGGCGGCATAGGAGGGAGGTGGGAGGAGATCAGGAGAGGCATGTGGGAGGGGCCCTCAAGACTGGAGGAGCAGGAGAGGAGAGGAGGGTGTTTGCCCCACCCGCTTGAGCCCAGGAAGCCTGCTGGGATCCCGGGTGAGGTGCCCTGCCACTGAGACCAGGGGTGGGGGGCATGACTGGGGCCCTTCTGTTCCTTGAGCTTAAGCCCCACTTCCCACAGCCCACTGGGCCTTTTCCAGCCCTGTGGGTCCTGAGCATTGGCCATGCTCACCACCCAAACCTTACCCTTGCTTAGGCCACACCCTCAACAGTCAAGGCCTTCCCTCCCCCTGTTTTTCCCTCCTCCTCTTTTTACTATTGTGGTACTGTTGAACCTTCTGGTTGTTGAATCATCTATATTTTTATGTTATTTCTAACATATCTGTTAGTTTCCTAGTCTAATTTTATTTTTTACTTTTTATTGTTGTTTTTTGTTTTTGTACTTTTCCTTTCTTTGCTGCTCCAGGCAGCTCTCAAGATCTTGGTTCATGAGCCAAGGGTTGGGCCAAAGCCCCTGGGCTGGGAGCTCTGACTCGAACCACTGCACTGAGAACCTCAGACCCCAGGGAATATTTATCTGAGTGGGGTCGCACTGAGTTCCTCATCTCAGCACCAAGACCCAGCTCTACACAATACCCTACAAAACCCAGTGTTGGAAGCCTCAGGCCAAACAACCAGTAACACAGGAACACAATCCCACACATAAAAAAAGAAAAAAAATTAGATGGCAAAATAATATGTCACAAATGAAGGAGCAAGGTAAACATCTACAAGATCAAATAAATTAAGAGGAAATAAGCAATCTACTTGAAAAAGAATTCAGAGTAATGACAGTGAAGATGATCTAGAATCTTGGAAATAAAATGTAAGCATGGATTGAGAAAATACAAGAAATGTTTAACAAAGAACAAAAGAACAAACAAACAGAGATGAACAACATAATAACTGAAATGAAAAATACACTAGAAGGAATCAGTAAAAGAATAACTGAGGCAGAAGAATGAATAAGTGAGCTGGAAGGAAAAAAGGAGGAAATAACTGCCTAGAAGCAGAATAAAGAAAAAAGAATGAAAAGAATTGAAGACAACCTCAGAGACCTCTGGGACAACACTAAATGCACCAATATTCAAATTATAGGGGTCCCAGAAGAAGAAGAGAAAAAGAAAGTGTCTGAGAAAGCATTTGAAGAGATTATAGTTGAAAACTTCCCTAACATGGGAAAGGAAAGAGTCAACCAAGTCCAGGAAGCACAGAGAGTCCCATACAGGATAAACCCTAGGAAAAACACACCAAGACACATATTAATCAAACTAACAAAAATTAAGTTCAAAGAAAAATATTAAAAACAGCAAGGGAAAAACAAAAAATAACCTGCAAAGGAATCCCTATAAGGTTATCAACTGATTTTTCAGTGGAAACTCTGCAGATCAGAAAGGAGTGGCAGGATATACTTAAAGTGATGAAAGAGAAAAACCTACAACTAAGATTACTCTACCCAGCAAGGATCTCATTCAGATTCAATGGAGAAGTCAAAAGCTTTTCAGACAAGCAAAGGCTAAGAGAATTCAGCACCACAAAACCAGCTTTACGACAAATGCTAAAGAAACTTCTCTAGGCGGGAAACACAAGAGAAGAAAAAGACCCACAAGAACAAACCCAAGTCAATTTAGGAAATGGTAATAGGAACATATATATCAGTAATCACCTAGAATGTAAATGGATTAAATGCCTTAACCAAAATACACAGACTGGTTGAACAGATACAAAAAAAAGACCCATATATATGCTGTCTACAAGAGACCCACTTCAGACCTACAGACACATACAGACTGAAAGTGAAGGGATGGAAAAAGATATTCCATGCAAATGGAAATCACAAGAAAGCTGGAGTAACAATACTCATAACAGGTAAAATAGACTTTAAAATAAAGACTCTTACAAGAGATAAGGAGGGACACTACATAATGTTCAAAGGATCAATGCAAGAGGAAGATATAACAATTATAAATGTTTATGCACCCAACGTAGGAGCACCTCAATACATAAGGCAAATGCTAACAACCATGAGAGGAGAAATCAACAGTAACAAAATAATAGTAGGAGGCTAAAAATTGCCACTTACACCAATGGACAGACTATACAGAGAGAAAAAAAAAAAAATAAGGGAACACAAGCTTTAAGTGACACAATAGACCAGATATATTTAAATGATATTTACAGAACATTCCACCCGAAAGTGGCAAAATACACTTTCTTCTCAAGTGCACTTGGAACATTCTCCACAATAGATCACATCTTGGGTAACATATCAAGCTTTGGAATATTTAAGAAAATTGAAATCATACCAAGAATCTTTTCTGACCACAATGCTATGAGGTTGGAAATCAATTACAGGAAAAAAAAAATGTAAAAATACAAACACATGGAAGCTAAACAGTGTGTTACTAAATAACCAAGAGATCAATGAAGAAATCAAAGAAGAAATAAAACACATAGAAACAAATGACAATGAAAACACAATGACGCAAAACCTATGGGACACAGCAAAAGCAGTTCTAAGAGGAAAGTTTATAGCAGTTCAACCTCACCTCAAGAAACAAGAAAAATCTCAAATAAACAATCTAACCCTACAGTTAAAACCACTGGAGAAAGAAGAACAAAGAAAAACCAAAGTCAGTGGAAGGAAAGAAATCATAATATCAGAGCAGAAATAAATGAAATAGAAATGCAGAAAACAAGAGCAAAAATCAATCAAGCTAAAAGCTGGTTCTTTGAGAAGACAAACAAAATTGATAAACCCTTAGCCAGACCCATCAATAAAAAAAAGAGAGGAGGCAAATCTATAAAATTAGAAATGAAAAAGGAGAAATCAAAACTGACACGGCAGAAACACAAAGGATTTTAAGACTACTACAAACAACTATATGCCAATAAAATGGACAACCATGAAGAAATGGACAAATTCTTGGAAAGGTACAATTTTCCAAGGATAAACCAGGAAGAATTAGAAAATATAAACAGACCTATCACAAGTAATGAAATTGAAACTGTAATTTAAAAATTTCCACAAACAAAAGCCCAGGCCCAGAAGGCTTCACAGGCGAATTCCATCAAACATTTAGAGAAGAGCTAACACCCATCCTTCTCAAATTCTTCCAAAAATAGCAGAGGGAGGAACACTCCCAAACTCATTCTACGAGGCCATCATGACCCTGATACCAAAACCAGACAAAGATGTCACAAAGAAAGAAAACTACAGGCCAATATGATGGGTATAGATGCAAAAATCCTCGACAAAATACTAGCAAACAGAAACCAACAGCACATTAAAAGGATCATACATCATGATCAAATGGGATTTATCCCAGGGATGAAAGGATTCTTCAGTATACGCAACTCAATCAATGGGATACACCACATTAACACATTGAAGAATAAAAAACATATGATCATCTTGATAGATGCAGAAAAAGCTTTTGAAAAATTCAACACCTATTTATGATAAAAATTAACCAGAAAATGGGCATAGAGGGAACCTACCTCAATATAATAAAGGCCATATAGGACAAACCCACAGCTAACATCTTACTCAATGGTGAAAAACTGAAAGGATTTCCACTAAGATCAGGAACAACAAAAGGATGTTTCTCTCACCACTCTTATTCAACATAGTTTTGGAAGTCCTAACCACATCAATGAGAGAAGAAAAAGAAATAAAAAGAATCAAACCTGAAAAGGAGTAAAGCTGTCACTGTTTGCAGATGACATGATACTATACATAGAGAATCCTAAAGATGCTACCAGAAAATTACTAGGGCTAATCAATGAATTTGGAAAAGTAGCAGGATACAAAATTAATGCACAAAAATCTCTTGCATTCCTATAACCTAATGATGAAAAATCTGAAAGAGAAATTAGGGAAACATTCCCATGTACCATTGCAAGAAAAAGAATAAAATGCCTAGGAATAAACCTTCCTAAGGCAATAAAAGACATGTATGAAGAAAGCTATAAGACACTGATGAAAGAAATTAAAGATGATACAAACAGATGGAGATATATACCATGTTCTTGGATTGGAAGAATCAACATTGTGAAAATGACTGTACTACCCAAAGCAACCTACAGATTCAATGCAATCCCTATCAAGCTACCAATATCATTTTTCACAGACCTGGAACAAAATTTTTTACAATTTCTATGGAAACACAAAAGACCACAAATAGCCAAAGCAATCTTGAGAAGGAAAAACGGAGCTGGAGGAATCAGGCTCCCAGACTTAAGACTATGCTACAAAGCTGCAGTAATTAAGAAAATATGGTACTGGCACCAAAACAGAAATATAGATCAATGGAACAGGATAGAAAGCCCAGGGATAAACCCACGCATATATGGTCACCTTATCTTTGATAAAGGAGGCAAGAGTATACAATGGAGAAAAGACAGCCTCTTCAATAAGTGGTGCTGGGAAAACTGGATATCTACATGTAAAAGAATGAAACTAGAACACTCTCTAACACCATACACAAAAATAATCTCAAAGTGGATTAAAAACCTTAATGTAAGGCCAGACACTATCAAACTCTTAGAGGAAAACTTAGGCAGAACACTCTATGACATAAATCACAGCAAGATCCTTTTTTACCCACCTCCTAGAGAAATGGAAATAAAAAGAAAAATAAACAAATGGGACCTAATGAAACTTAAAAGCTTTTGCACAGCAAAGGAAATCCTAAACAAGAAAAGAAGACAACTGCCAGAATGGGAGAAAATATTTGCAAACATAGCAACTGACAAAGGATTAATCTCCAAAATATACAAGCAGTTCATGCAGCTCAATATCCAAAAAGCACACAACCCAATCCCAAAATGGGCAGAGGACCTAAACAGACATTTCTTCAAAGATATACAGATTGTCCGCAAACACATGAAAGGATGCTCAGCATCACTAATCATTAGGGAAATGCAAATCAAAACCACAATGAGGTGTCACCTCGCGCTGGTCAGAATGGCCATCATAAAAATTTCTACAAACAGTAAATGCTGGAGAGGGTGTTGAGAAAAGGGAACCCTCTTGCACTCTTGGTGGGAATGTAAATTGATACAGCCACTATGGAGAACAGTATGGAGGCTCCTTAAAAAACTACAAATAGAACTACTATATGACTCAGCAATCCCACAACTGGGCATATACCCTGAGAAAACCATAATTCAAAAAGAGTTATGTACCAAAATATTCATTGCAGCTCTATTTACAAGAGCCAGGAGATGGAAGCAACCTAAGTGTCCATCGACAGATGATTGGATAAAGAAGATGTGGCACATATGTACAATGGGATATTACTCAGCCATAAAAAGAAACAAAATTGAGTTATTTGTAACGAGGTGGATGGACCTAGAGTCTGTCATATACAGTGAAGTAAATCAAAGAGAAAAACAAATACTGTAGAGTAGCACATATATATGGAATCTAAAAAAAAAAATCATTTTGATGAACCTAGGGACAGAACAGGAATAAAGACGCAGAGGTAGAGAATGCACTTGAGGACAGGGGGAGGGGGAAGGGTAAGCAGGACGAAGTGAAAGAGTGGATAGCTAGAGGGAAGCAGCCCCATAGCTCAAGGAGATCAGGTTGGTGCCGTGCGACCACCTCCACCTAGAAGGGTGGGATAGGGAAGGTGGGAGGGAGGCACAAGAAGGAGAGGATATGGGGATATATGTATACATATAGTTGATTCACTTTATTATACAGCAGAAACTAACACACCATTGTAAACCAATTATACTCCAATAAATATGTTAAAAAAAGAAAAAACTACTATTTATATAATGTCCAACATGATAAATATAATGAACACTGCTGTATGTTGTATGTGAAATTGGTTAAGAGAGTAAATGCTGAGAGTTCTCATCACAAGCAAAAAATTGTTTTCTATTTCTTTAACTTTGTATCTATATGAGATGATGGATATTCACTAAACTTTTGGTGATCACTTCATGACATATGTAAGTCAAATCATTATGTTGTACACCTTATACAGTGCTCTATGTCAATTGTATCTCAATACAACTGGAAGAAGCTAAAAAAAGGAAGCGTACAGCTCATAGTTTGGTATTCATCTCAGTGTGTTTGGGTGGTAATTACTATTGGACTATTGAGATTGATGACAGGGCATTGGAGAAGAGAAAGAGAAATTTAAATATTTTAATAAAGGGGTTGACTTAAAGATTTGATAAGTACTGATAAGATTGGCTAGGTAACAAGATCCTGTCCAGTTTGCTCATAACTTGATACCAAGTGGCTCAATTTCCAAAAATCAAATAGATGTATTATTTGGCTAATGACTTAATCTCCAGCATTTAGTAAATTTCTTGCCACGTGGTAGGTACTCAATTAACATTTGGTAAATGAATGAATGATTGATTTGTACAAAATTTGAATTTATTGTCAGAACTGAAACATATGATTCAATTTCCATTTTTGGTTTTCTATACTTATTTGAAAACTAGAGTTCTACCATTACTGTCTCTTCCTTGACTCAGCTAGCAAAATAACTTATATAGTATATTAAATATAATAATATTTATCTAGATGATTTTATATCATCTGTCAAGACTATGACTAAACTTAAACCTTTAATAGAAAACAAAAAAACAATCACATACGAAGTGATGTAGAGGAAGCAAAAATTCGTGAACTCTTAAGTAAAACTCATCTGTTCCTACAAATTCCTTTAGGGTACATAATTCTTTAAGAAATACGAAGCACACCTCCATCTGACTCTGTAGTTCTCCTTGTAGTGACTTACGGGATATAGAGACATAGTTAATGCCATTTTTGCTCAAATGGAAAGTCTACATAATCATGGCATAACTCTTTTTATGCTTTCTCTTTTCCATAACACCAACTCAATATGCTACTTAACAAGCATCTAATAACTCAACCAGTAAAATTGGTTTTAGGAAATGAGAAATTTTATTGTGATGTTTGCAAGGGTTTGCCACATCTCAACTTTTCATATTATTGGTCCATATCATCAAGAATAAGAGAATCATCATACTACAGAGGAAGGAGTAGTCATAATGTGAGAAATGTTTGAATATAACTCTGCTATTTATTGTACAACTTTGGTTAAGGTACTTAAACTTTTTCAACTTCCTAGATTGTCAGCTCCAGGCAGGCAAAAATTGTTTTTTCCTTGCTGATATATCCTGGTGCTTAGAGAAGTGTAAGGCACTGCTTTATACTTTATTTCATAAATAAATTCATAAATGAATATTTTTATTAAAAAATAGTGAGGTGGGGTAACAAGAATATGAGATATATTAATAGTATGCATAGCATTTACCATCGTGGGTAGAACAATTTTAGCAATAGCAGATCATTGCTCAAATATCACCTCCGAAGAGGCTTTCCCTGATCCACCTCTTCACTTTCTGCCCTTTAAAATAGCAATCACCTCCTTTGTTCTTCTCTTTAGTAGTTACCATCATCTAACATTATTTTATTTTACTTCTTTACTTTTAAATTATCTGTTCTTTCCCATTACAACATTAGCTCCATGAAGAAAAGGAGATTTGCATTGTTCGCTGATTGATCTCCTGTTCCTAATCAGTGCTTGGCATACAGTAAGTTCTTTGTAAATGTTGTTGAATGTAGAAGGAGCCAAGAAGAGTTGCTATTACTTTTGTATTCATCATGAGAGTTTAGGGACTGAAATTCCCTTTGGAAATATCTAACTAACTGACCTAATTTAGGGAATGGAAGTGAAGAAATAAATGAATGAAAAGGTCTGAAAAATTTGAACCAAGAAGTTGCATGTGATGAGAAATTACTAAGACTGAAAATGCCATCAGGACAGATGTCAGGAATGTTTTGTTCACATTTCTATTTCTGGTACGGATCACAGTGTCTGGCACTTAGGACCTCCTCAAAAACATTTGCTGAGCAAAATTTTTAAAAAATGAGGTCAGTAAGATTATTGTCCCATCAGATAACTATAGTCATGAGTAGAATAATTTCTCTTTTGTATATTTGGAAAACAAAAATAAGTTTGACAATTACTTAAAAAGTGAGTACCAATAAATATTGTCATGGAATTTGTTCCTTAAAATTTAGGGATAAAATGTCATCTTACTTTATTTGCTCTTAAACAAATGAAATCTGTTTTTAAGTCCTCACTCCAGGGTAGCAGGAAATTCCATCTCACTCATCTTAAGATTCTCCCTCCTTTTTTCTGATGCTGTGCTAGAATGTGGCTGTCTGGAAAGTGGGGGAAATCTCTAGATCTTAGTCTTCAATGGTCACATAAGTACCATAATTATTTTCATTAAAAAAATTAAAGTATAGTTGATTTACAGTACTATATTAATTTCAGGTATACAACATGGTGATTCAATATTTTTATAGATCATACTTTGTTTAAAGGTATAAAATATTGGTTATATCCCTGTGCCATACATTACATCCTTGTATCTTATATATTTATTTATACATTTTTAATTTTTATTTTGTTTTATTGGAGTGTAATTGCTTTACAAGGCTGTGTTAGTTTCTGCTGTACAGTGAAATGAATCAGCTATAGGTACACATGTATCCCTTCCCTCTTGGACCTCCCTCCCCATCTCATCCCACTCACCTAGGTCATCACAGAGCACCGAGCTAAGCTCCCTGTGCTATACAGAAGGTTCCCACTAGCTATCTATTTTACACACGGTAGTGTATTTATGTCAAACATAATCTCCCAATTCATCACACCCTTCCCTTCCCCTGTGTCCACACATCTGTTCTCTACATCTGCATTTCTATTCTTGCCCTGCAAGCATATTCATCTGTACCATTTTTCTAGAATTCACATATATGTGTTAATATACAATATTTGATTTTCTCTTTCTGACTAACTTCACTCTGCATGACAGACTCTAAGTCCATGCACATCTCTACAAATGCCACAATTACACTTCTTCCACTGGCTGAGTAATATTCCATTGTATATATGTACCACATATTTTTTATCCATTCATCTATCAATGGACATTTAGGTCATCTCCATGTCCTGGCTATTGTAAATAGTGCCGCAATGAACATTGTGGTATGTGACTCTTTTTGAATTATGTTTTTCTCAGGGTGTATTACCAGTCATGGGATTGATAGGTCATATGGTAGTTCTATTTTTAATTTTTAAGGAACCTCTACACTGTTCTAAATAGTGGCTGTACCAATTTGCATTCTCACCATCAGTGTAAGATGGTTCCCTTTTCTCCACACCCTCTCCAGCATTTATTGTTTGTAGATTTTTTGATGATGACCATTCTGACCAGCGTGAGGTGACACCTCATTGTAGTTTTGATTTGCATTTTCTAATAATTAGTGATGTTGAGCATCTTTTCATGTGCCTCTTGGACATCTGTATGTCTTCTCTGGTAAAATGTCTATTTAGGTCATCCACCCATTTTTTGATTGGGTTGTTTGTTTTTTGATATTGAGCTGCATGTGTTGTTTGTGAATTTTGGAGATTAATCCCTTGTTGGTCGCTTCGCTTGCAAATATTTTCTCCCATTCTGTGTGTTTTCTTTCGATTTTGTTTATGGTTTCCTTTGCTGTGCAAAAGCTTTTAAGTTTCACTAGGTCCCATATGTTTATTTTTGTTTTTATTTCCATTTCTCTATGAGGTGGGTCAAAAAGAATCTTGCTGTGATTTATGTCATAGAGTGTTCTGCCTATGTTTTCCTCTAAGAGTTTTGTAGTATTTGGCCTTACATTAGATCTTTAATCCATTTTGAGTTTATTTTTGTGTATTATGTTAGGGAGTGTTCTAAATTCATTCTTTTACATGTGGCTCTCCAGTTTCCCCAGCATTATTTATTGAAGAGAATGTCACTTTTCCATTGTGTATTCTTGCCTCCTTTGTCATAGATTAGGTGACCATAGGTGCATGGGTTTATCTCTGGGCTTTCTATCCTGTTCCACTGATCTATATTTCTGTTTTTGTGCCAGTACCAAAATGTTTTGATGACTGTATCTCTGCAGTATAGGCTGACATCAGGGAGCCTGATTCCTCCAGATCCATTTTTCTTTCTCAAGATTGCTTTGACTATTCAGTGTCTTTTGTGTTTCCGTACAAACTGTAAATTTTTTTTTCTAATTCTGTGAAAAATGCCATTGTTAATTTGACAGGGATCACATTGAATCTGTAGATTGCTTTGGGTAATATAGTCATTTTCAGAATGTTGACTCTTCCAATTCAGGAACATGGTATATCTTTCCATCTGTTTGTGTCATCTTTGATTTGTTTCATCAGTGTTTTATAGTCTTCTGAGTACAGGTATTTTTCCTCTTTAGGTTGTTTAATTCCTAGGTATTTTATGCTTTTTGATGTAATGGTAAGCCAGATTGTTCCCTTAATTCCTCTTTCTGATCTTTCAGAAAGTGTATAGGAATGCAAGGAATTTCTGTGCATTAATTTTGTATCCTGCAACCTTGCCAAATTCATTGATTAGTTCTAGTATTTTTCTGGTCATATCTTTAGGATTTTCTATGTACAGTTTGATGTCATCCGCAAATGATGACAGTTTTACTTTTTCTTTTCTAATTTGTATTCCTTTTATTTGTTTTTCTTCTCTGATTGCCATGGCTAGGACTTCCAAAACTATGTTGAATAATAGTGGTGAGAGTGGACATCCTTGTCTTCTTCCGGATCGTACAGGAAATGCTTTCAGTTTTTCACCATTGAGAATGATGTTTGCTGTGGGTTTGTTGTATGTGGCTTTTATCATGTTAAGATAGGTTCCCACTATGCCCACTTTCTGGGAAGTTTTTATCATAAATAGGTGTTGAATATTGTCAAAAGCTTTTTCTGCATCTATTGAGATGATCATATGTTTTTTTCTTTAATTTGTTAATATGGTGTATCACATTGATTGATTTGTGTATATTGAACAATCCTTGCATCCCTGAGATAAATCCCACTTGATCATGGTGTATAGTCCTTTTAATGTGTTGTTGGATTCTGTTTGCTAGGATTTTGTTGAGGATTTTTGCATATGTATTCATCAGTGTTACTGGTCTGTAATTTTTTTTTTGTGCTTTGTCTGGTTTTGTTATCAGGGTGATGGTGGCCTTGTAGAATGAGTTTGGGAGTGTTCCTCCCTCTGTTATATTTTGGAAGTGTTTGAGAAGGATAGGTGTTAGCTCTTCTCTAAATTTTTGATAGAGTTCACCTGTGAGGCCACTTGGTCCTGGACTTTTGTTTGTTGGAAGATTTTTAATTACAGTTGCAATTTCATTACTTGTGATTGGTCTGTTTATATTTTCTAATTCTCCCTGGTTCAGTCGTGGAAAGTTGTACCTTTCCAAGAATTTGTCCATTGCCTCCAGGTTGTCCATTTTATTGGCATATAGTTCCTTGTAGTAGTGTCTTATGATCCTTTGTATTTCTGTGGTGCCAGTTGTAGTTTCTCCTTTTTCATTTCTAATTTTATTCCTTTGAGTCCTCTCCCTTTTTTTCTTGATGAGTCTGGCTAAAGGTTTATCCATTTTGTTTATCTTCTTAAAGAGCCAACTTTTTTTTTTAATTAATTTATTTTTTGGCTGCATGCGATCTTCTTTGCTGTGCATGAGCTTTCTCTAGTTATAGAGAGCTGGGTCTGCTCTTAGTTGCAGTGCATGGGCTTCTTTTGCGGTGGCTTCTCTTGTTGTGGAGCACGGGCTCTACGCACATGGGCTTCAGTAGTTGTGACATGCGGGCTCAGCAGTTGTGGTTCACAGGCTCTAGAGCACAGGCTCAGTAGTTGTGGCGCACAGGCTTCGTTGCTCCGTGGCATGTGGGATCTTCCCAGATCAGGGCTCGAACCCATGTCCCCTGCATTGGCAGGTGTATTCTTAACCACTGTGCCACCAGTGAAGTCCGCAAAGAGCCAAATCTTAATTTTATTAATCTTTGCTATTGTTTTCTTCGTTTCTATTTCATTTACTTCTGATCTGATCTTTATGATTTCCTTCCTTTTACTAACTTTGGGTTTTTCTTGTTCTTCTTTTTCTAGTTGTTTTAGGTGTAAGGTTAGATTTTTTGTTTGAGATTTTTCTTGTTTCTTGGGGTGAGCTTGAATTGCTCTGTCCCATAGGTTTTGGATCATCCTATTTTTGTTTTTTTTGTTTTTTTTTTTTGCGGTACGCGGGCCTTTCACCATTGTGGCCTCTCCAGTTGCGGAACACAGGCTCTGGACATGCAGGCTCAGCAGCCATGTCTCACGGGTCCAGCTGCTCTGTGGCATGTGGGATCTTCCTGGACTGGGGTATGAACCCATGAGCAGCATGAGCAGGCGAACTCTCAACCACTGTGCCACCAGGGAAGCCCTTGTTGTCATTTTTCTCTAGGTATTTTAAAAATTTTTTCTATGATTTCTTCACTGTTCTCTTGGTTATTTAGCAGCACACTGTTTAGCCTCCATGTGTTTGTGTTGTTTACAGTTTTTTTTTCCTGTAATTTATTACTAATTTCATAGTGCTGTGGTGTCATAAGGTGCTTGATATAATTTCAATTTCCTTAAATTTTCCAAGTCTTGGTGTGTGACCCAAGATGTGATCTATATGGTACAATGTTCCATGTGCACTTGAGAAGAAAGTGTATTCTTCCACTTTCAGGTGGAATGTCCTATAACTATGAATTAAGTCTATCTAGTTTATTGTGTAATTTAAATCTTGAGTTTCCTTATTTATTTTCTGTCTGGATGATCTTTCCATTGTTGTAAGTGAGGAGAAGTCCCCCACTATTGTGTTACTGTCACTTTTCCCTTTTATGGCTGTTAGCATTTGCCTTATGTACTGAGGTGCTCCTATGTTGGGTGCATAAATATTTACAATTGTTATGTTTTCTTCTTGGACTGATCCCTTGATCATTATGTAGTGTCCTTCCTTATCTCTTGTAACAGTCTTTATTTTAAAGTCTATTTTATCTGTTATGGGTATTGCTACTCCAGCTTTCTTTTGGTTTCCATTTTCATGGAATGTCTTTTTCCATACCCTCACTTTCAGTCTGTATGTGTCCCTAGGTCTGAAGTGGGTCTCTTGTAGACAGCATATATACAGATCTTGTTTTTGTATATCCATTCAGCCAGTCTGTGTCTTTTGGTTGGTGCATTTAATCCATTTACATTTAAGGTTATTATCGATATGTATGTTCATATTATCATTTTATTAATTGACTTGGATTTGTTTCTGTGAGTCTTTTTCTTCTTTTATGTTTCCTGCCTAGAGAAGTTCCTTTAGCATTTGTTGTAAAGCTGGCTTGGTGGTGCTGAATTTTCTTAGCTTTTGCTTGTCTGTAACTTTTGATTTCTCCATTGAGTCTGAATGACATCCTTATTGGGTAGAGTGATCTTTGTTGTAGGTTTTTCCCTTTCATCACTTTAAATATATCCTGCCACTCCCCTGTTGCTGGCAGAGTTTCTGCTGAAAAATCAGCTGATAACCTTATGGGGATTCCCTTGTATGTTATTTGTTGCTTTACCCTTGCTGCTATAAATATTTTTTCTTTGAATTTAATTCTTGGTAGTTTGATTAATATGTGTGTCAGTGTGTTTCTCCTAGGGTTTATCCTGTATGGGACTCTCTGTTCTTCCTGATCTTGGGTGGCTATTTCCTTTCTCATGTTAAGGAAGTGTTCAACTATAGTTTCTTCAAATATTTTCTTAGACCCTTTCCCTTTATCTTCTTTTTCTGGGACTCCTATTATTCGAATGTTGGTGCATTTAATGTTGTTCAGACTTATCCTGTATGGGACTCTCTGTTCTTCCTGATCTTGGGTGGCTATTTCCTTTCTCATGTTAAGGAAGTGTTCAACTATAGTTTCTTCAAATATTTTCTTAGACCCTTTCCCTTTATCTTCTTTTTCTGGGACTCCTATTATTTGAATGTTGGTGCATTTAATGTTGTTCAGATGTCTTTGAGACTGTCCTTGATTCTTTTTATTCTTTTGTTTTTTTATCCTGTTCCTTGGCAGTTATTTCCCCCTTTCTATCTTCCAGCTCACTTATTCACTCTTCTGCCTCAGTTATTCTGCTATTGATTCCTTCTAGTGTATTTTTTGTTTCAGTTATTGTGTTGTTTATCACTGTTTGTTTGTTCTTTAGTTGTTCTAGGTCTTTGTTAGACATTTCCTGTATTTTCTCAATCCATGGTTCCATTCTATTTCCAAGATTTTGGATCATCTTTACTATCATTACTCTGAATATTTTTTCAAGTAGGTTACCTATTTCCTCTTCATTTATTTGGTCTTGTAATTTTTTATCTTTCTCCTTCATCAACAACATATTTTTTTGTCATCTCATTTTTTATGGGTGGGGCTGTATTCCTGTCTACTGGTTGTTTGGCCTGAGGTATCCTGCACTGGAGTTTGCATGCAGTTGGGTAGAGCCAGGTCTTGGTGCTGACATGAGGACCTTCAGGAGACCTCACTCCAATTAATATTCCCGATGGTCTGAGTTTCTCTGTTAGTCCAGTGGTTTGGACTCAGCACTTCCACCACAGGAGCTCAGTCCCAGACCCCAGGCTGGGAATTAAGATCCCATATGTCATGCGGCATGAGAAAAGAAAAGTAAAAAAAAAAAGGAACAGTATAATAACAAAGAAAAAAATTAAAATAAATTAGAAAAATAAAAAAATATATTAGGAAAATTAAAAATATAAGTGAAACAACTACAACAAGGTAAAACAGAATCACAATGGAAAAAAGAGAAAAAGGGGGAAACAAGCCAAAAGGAGTAGAAGAATTAAAAAATATAAAGAATAAAATAAAATTAGAAAAATAAAAATTCTATTAGAAAAAATAAAAATATTTATGACTCAAAAACAATAAGGTGAAACAGAACAGCAACCTAAAAAAAAAAAAAAAGGCAGGAAAAGACCTTGGCTGTGGAGGGCAGAGCTTTGGTGGGAGATGGAGCTTAGGTGGAGGTGGGGCCTAGCCTATGGACCCACATGGCCAGAAAATGCCTGGGGGTGGGGCCTAAGCTCAGGACCCCCACGGCAGGGAAAAGCAGCACGACTGGAGAGGGGGGTCTCAAAGTGTTCAGAGGTAAGGTTCTGGGTGGGGATATGTGGGTGGGCTTTAGACCTAGTGCAGTCAGATGGGGTGTCAGAGTACGGCGTGTAGAAGTAAGGCCCTGGGTGTGTGTGGGTGCAGGGCTTAAGCTTAGTGTGGCTGGAGGGAGCCTCAAAGGGTGGAGGATTAGGCCTGGGACCTCAATGGGCTCCCCAGGGCCCAAGTGGGCAGGGGTAACCCTGGCTGTGCTCCCTTCCAATCCTCTACTCTCCCAAGGGTCTCCATTGTCACTGATCCCCTAACCGTGGGTGGGCCCCTCTGGGCCTGGGAACACCTCCTTTCCCCCAGCCACCCCTCAGGGGCACCAGTCCCATTCCACCTCCACTTCTCCTCTCCCTCCCTCCCCGACATGTCCTACTCAGTCACTCGGGGGTTCCTCCCATCCCCTTAGCTCTCCGTGATCCACCACCAGTTCCTGGTAGGTGCCTTAGTTGTGTGGAGATGTGAACTCCATGTTCTCCTAGTCTGCCATTCAACTCCACTCCTTCTTATTAATTTTTAACATAATAGTTTGTACCTCTTAATAGATCTTACACAATACCACTGTCTAGCCTGGCCCTCCACCTTCCTCAGAGTGGACTTAAAGGTTTCCTTCCAAATGGTCTTCTCTGGTGATTATGAATTTCTATCAGAGAACAACATGGATACTGTCCAGGCCTTGTGTTTATGGGCAAACCCACACCAGTAACCCACATTGATCTCTCATCTCTGCAGATAGGGTATGGTTCTTCATTATTCCCTGGAAATCTGGTACCTTCTTTCCTCATTGTCCTGGAGAAACTCAACTTTTTCCTACAAATTTGAGTCCTTTTTTTCCCTATATCTTTGAACTACTTTTATACCAGCACCTTCTGACGAACCACCAACTCTCAAACAAGATCTGATGGCAGGAACTGGGGATATTTTCCTCCATGTGCTTGGTTCTGTCACATAATGTTTGTCAAGGTCCTTGGGTTAGGGAGGCTAGATTCTGGACACATGGTCTGGTCACTGATTTAAAATGGGGAAGGTCTGGTACCTCTTTTTTTTTTTCATTCTTTATTTTATTTATTTATTTATTTTTTACATCTTTATTGGAGTATAATTGCTTTACAATGGTGTGTTAGTTTCTGCTTTATAACAAAGTGAATCAGTTATACATATACATATGTTCCCATATCTCTTCCCTCTTGCGTATCCCTCCCTCCCACCCCTCTAGGTGGTCACAGAGCACCCAGCTGATCTCCCTGTGCTATATGACTGCTTCCCACTAGCTATGTATTTTACATTTGGTAGTGTATATATGTCCATGGCACTCTTTCACTTTGTCATAGCATATGGGGAGGGGGAGGGGTAAGCTGTGATAACTCTTATTTTTGACTTTTTATAGCAGGGAGGATAAAACATAATTTTTGTCTAAATAAATAATCCTTTGAATGTTCCCCAAGTAAATTTTTTGTGCCTTAAAAATAGTTTCCCCACTGAGTTGTCTCTTTTGAGTGTGGCTCAGATACTTGTGCATCTGCTTTCCATAAGCAGTTATTCTCATAAGTAAAGCAATGTCTCAGATATGTGTTATATTCTCTCTGAGCATTCTAAAATTTGAGTATGTGAAATTACCTTCAAGAATAAACTTAGAGGGCTTCCCTGGTGGCACAGTGGTTGAGAGTCCGCCTGCCAATGCAGGGGACACGGGTTTGTGCCCCAGTATGGGAGGATCCCACATGCCACAGAGCGGCTAGGCCCGTGAGCCATGGCCGCTGAGCCTGCGCGTCTGGAGCCTGTGCTCCACAATGGGAGAGGCCACAACAGTGAGAGGCCCGCATATGGAAAAAAAAAAAAAAAAGGGAAAAGAATAA
>NW_020175536.1:493164-533200 GCF_003031525.2 Neophocaena asiaeorientalis asiaeorientalis | reverse complement strand
ATGGCCGCTGAGCCTGTGCGTCTGGAGCCTGTGCTCCACAATGGAAGAGGCCACAACAGTGAGAGGCCCGCATAAGGAAAAAAAAAAAAAAAAAAAAAAAAAAGAAAAAAAAAGAAAAAGAATAAAGTTAGATAAGTTGAATTGCATTTGGAGATACCTTTATAGTATTAGATGTCTTAGACTTAAAAACTATCAGAAAACTAATTTAGATGTAGTTTATAGCTATGCCGTCTTTATCTTCCTTGTCCAAGCTCTTCAGGCCCTGTTTATATTTGGGGATCTTATTTCTTATCCTCCTGAAATCTGACATGGGCTGTCTTGCCATGAATCCTTTAATGGTTGGAAGGGGAAAGTTTTGCCACTACCAGCCTTTGTCTCAAATTGGAGTTTTTTAAAATTCGGTGGGTCTTTCGGCCACTTTCTTTTCTAGTTCCTGAGTCATATGTAGAAGTGAAGATGTGCCAGAAAGTCTAATGTCCTGCAGGACAAGTTTGAATCTTTCCCCTCATACCTCTCTGGTTTATCAATATTCACTAAGTATATTTTAGCTTTATAATACTTGTTTAGAGTTCTGTTTATGAGTCCACAAAACCAAAGAGGTACTTTAGCTTCTTAAACATGTAGTGGTAGTAATTATCTTTGAAATGTTTTACCTTTGCACCTGAGCAGTGTTCTTTTTTACCTTCACTTTGTGTTTAGGTTTTCTCTTCTGATTCACAGAGCCGTGTGAGTGTGTGTCTGTCTGTATGTGTGTGTGTTTCCCAGGCACAATATCGATAGCTGATCCTATTTGTCAAGGTACCAGATTTGCCTTCCTTGTGAAATGAGCTCTTAGGGGACCTACAGAAGGACATTCAGAGCAGCCATGACTTTTCACTGCCTTGCCCAGTTGCCATCTGCTGTAGCTGGCAAAATCAGGGCTGTTATTCCTGAACATCCCTTCTTTCTCTGGCTAAATGATTCTGAGCATTTTGTGGCCAGTGGCCTCTGAATCAGTTTTTAGTATCAGTTAAATGCAGATACATTTTCATTTGGATGGTAATTCAGGAAGATGATCTGTACTGCTCTCTTGTTTTCAATATGACCAAAGCTGTATCTAAAGTGCTCAGAGAATTCAGCCAGACACACCTAGAGCTGTAATAGAATGCTTAGAAGCTGTGTCCCTATAGCAATCTGCTTCTGAAGGTAGCAGCCACATGGCCTTGTTTAAGAGTTGCTACTATAGCACTTGAGTAATAGGCCCTCTCCAAGACTCAAATATCTCTTCTTTTGGAACTGGCTATACATCCCCAGAAAATACCATCATTTCTAGAAATTCATCGTTTATATTGGAGGCTGAAGGTATTTTTGCAACACATTGTTTTAAAAATTAGATTTTAACTGAATTTACATTCATGCTTGAGACATGACAGTGTTCCCATATCCACGGCATCTGCCAATTCCTTCTTCAAGAAAATGTTCTCTCTTAGAAATTCAGAACCTGAGAATAGCACCTTAAAAAATCATCTTCAGTGATATGTTTGCTCCCTCTCCCTTTGGAATATTCTGCTCTCAATTTATATCTACCTAAGGGTGTTAGTAACCATTCATAAAAATCTCTCTTTAAACTGAATCTCAGCATGGTCCACTTATACTTGTTGTTTCTTCTTATTATTGTTAATCTCAAAGTTAAAAGTGGTTATTATCATTTCTCATCTGTCTGAATTATTTTTTCAACATGGTCTTTGCTATGGTTTAAAAATCATTAAGCTCAAATTGCAGGAGTTATGATTAGTCCATAGTGCAGTTATGATTTGTAGGAATACTTTTAGTAATGTTGAGTATGGTCTCAATGAGCAGCAAGTATAAAGTTCTCTATAACCTTTGAGGGCAAGAGAAGGAAATATTAGTTTATTTACTCTAAATTAATTTAAATTTGGCCCTGAGGCCCCAATTGTTAACATGGTGAAAAATTAAATCTCAATTTTGGTTTTAGAGTTTTTTTCTCACTACCTAGTTTTCATAACAATCTGGCATTGGGAGACAGCTAGCAGAGTGTTTATAAAGCAAATTAGAAACTTCTTTTTATTCCTTGGTGGTGTTTGTTATTACTTTGCTTCATCTGTTGCTTGATGCCACTGTTGGGCTTGTCCTTTGTCATCATCTGGACACTGATAGCCTGAGTGTGTTTAAAGACACTCCTTAAAGTAGTCCTCTCCATTGCCTGATAATTGGACTGTGTACAACTTCATTCATTCTCATGACTTTGGAGCTTAATTGCCAGCCATGCCCATCATCTGTTACCGAATGTTGGTAACCAGATGCAAGGAGGACATAAGTGTGCACTATTCATGGCAATGTGCACATGTCTACAAATCACCCTTTTTCCTTTCAGCTCTCAGAATCAGGTCCTTTCTCCTTCCTCTGAATAGGACTTTAGTTCTCAAACAATAGAAAAAACTTCTTTTTCTGGGTGGCTGGCAATGTCTGTTTCTAGCTGCACAATACAAAAGCCAATCACACTCTCTAAAAAAGAAAACCTTGACTTTTTTGCATATAGGAAGGGTAAAATATCTTTTACTTTTTTTTATCTTTCTCAATAACAAGAAGTGAAAATTAATAATTCAATATATTTTCCTATCACTGTATAAATCCATTGAATATGTTTCCATGAAAACAGCTAACAGGTCACTCTTCTCATCGTTGCAACCCCAGATTGCTGGGTGCATTGTTGTCATTGATAACTGGGTTGAGTGTTGAATTTTCATTTGGGTTGCTTTTATCTTGTATGTAGACATATCCACAGTGAAGAAACCTAGCTATAGCTGTAGATTTCTTATTGCTGATTATATTCATTTACTGTAGATACATCAATAAATAAAACAGATAAATTTAAAAATTGCTTCTTTTGTGGAATCTACATTCTAGTGGGGCAGTGGCTGAGATAGAGATAATAAAGGAAATAAATAAGTAAAATATATATTATGACTGATGATGATAAGTGGCATAGAGAAAACTAAGGGAGAGGAGAGAGAGAGTGAAAATGCAAAAAGTGGCAGTTGAAATTCATAAAGGGGAGCACAAGAGTGCTTTCATTATTAGAAAGATGATATCTGAGGAAAGATCTAGAATAAGTGAGAGAATTTGCCATGTGTAAAACTCCTAGGTACAGAGAAAAAGAAACACTGAACCATAAGGCAGAATCATGCCTGCTTGTTTGAGAAATAGCAAAGAGGCCTTGTTTGACTGGCTTGGGTTGACTGAAGAGGAGAATGATAATAAACAGTAGAGGGGTAAGGAGAACCAGATTATATAGAGCCTTGAAAATCATATTAGGACTCTAGATTTTTATCCCAGTGAAATACTGAAATATCATATGTTTTTGGATAAAGGGGAGACATGATTTGATTTGAGTTTTAATAACATCACTCTGATTGCTCTATTGAGAATCGATTGTTTGAGGTGGGAAGAAGGACAGAAGCATGTGATCAGTTAAGAAGCTCTTGAAATAATCCAAGTAATTGATGATGGTGGCTTGCACTTGGGATCTATCTGGGCAGGTAGGGAAAAGTGGTGAAATTCTGTCTCTATTTTGAAAGTAGAGCTAACAGGAACCTAGAACTTTCATGATCAAATTAAATTTATGTGTTCATATTTTATTTTCACTGTGTTTTGCATCTTTAATCAGTAATTCCATTGAATTTCTCAAAGAAAGTAGAAGAAAGGAAATGACTGATTGAGCTGGGCCTGTGACTGAACTGTTAAGAATGCCTGTTTTAAAGAGTTATATGATACCTAAGGCTGTAATGGTTTTATTCAGGAAGAATAGAAAGTTAAGTCTCTCACTAAATTCTTAGTTTACTGTACCATTTAGATTTCACTGCGAGTTTTACAACATCATAACACAAGTCTTAGTGGTGGATGGATACTTGTGGAGCTGCAACACAGCATGAATTCTTCCTGACACCTATTGGGTTATATACTGCGATATCCATAAAAGAACTACAACTAGTCCAATCATTATTCTTGAGAATGAGAAAAACACCTACTCCTCTTAAAATAATAATAAAGAACAGTGGGATACAAAATCCCATTAGGAAGATCACATGCAGGACTTTGCATTACTAATTTGCAGAAGAGAAAACATGCTTCAGTGAAATTTGTCAGAGCAATGTCACATGGGGCTCTCTCATGAGAAATTAATAGACAATCAAAGAAAACCAGAAGGCTCCTATTTTTTGTAGATTCAGAGCTAGGCACTTATTTATTTTTGTAGTTTTCTCTTAATAGTCCAGTAGTTTCTGCCATGCAGCAATTTCATTAAAGCTTTGATCATACCAGTAATATAAACTCAAGCTTTCTGCAAAAGCTTCATTGCCCTAAAGAGTTCGTAATTGTCCAAATTGTTTTTAGAGTTTTGCTTGGATTCATCACGTACAAGTAAAAATTAATTACCCCCACAGTTTCTGCAATGCCATAATATTAGTGTGTCAAAACTTGTCTTTCTAAATGGTATTTCTTCATATCACACTCGTTGTGGGGTTGGCTGTAAATGTGATTTGTGGAACCATTACTGAAGTACTAGACCTAATTGACTTCTCTTAGCTTTATGACTACATAAAAAAAGTTCTGCTGTAGTAATGATAATTCTTTTGAAGTTCTCTGGTTGGAAATCCGTGGCTGTATATTTTTCCAGTGAGGCAAGACTTAATGTTATTTAGAATTTCTAATGCAGCTATAGCTGAGGAACAATATGGCAGACAT
Source organism: Neophocaena asiaeorientalis asiaeorientalis (assembly GCF_003031525.2). Classification (NCBI taxonomy): domain Eukaryota; kingdom Metazoa; phylum Chordata; class Mammalia; order Artiodactyla; family Phocoenidae; genus Neophocaena; species Neophocaena asiaeorientalis. The sequence goes on along the minus strand of NW_020175536.1, from coordinate 528,457 downwards.
GACTGTTTGATTCTTGTCATTATTACCATCATTATCTTTATCTGCTGCATATGCTGAGCTCCTGCTCTATTGGTAGTACTGTATTTGGCCTTGTTGTGGAAACTGTACACCAGGGATGAGAAACAGCAAATGAGTGGTTCACATGTTGTATGAGGGGGTGTATTTTATTTGACCACTGCTAAAGTATATTTATAACAAGAGCTTTAGTATTGGAAGACTGAGCTTTCCTCATAAATATGAGAGACCTGAGACTCTTAGATTGATTATTCTAAATTTGAGGATTTGCTTTAGTTAATTTTATAATATCTGAAAATAGATGAAATATTTACAAAATGAAGATTGCTTTGAACATTAAAATAAGATCAAAATTAGAGAATGTGTAACAATTCTCTCTCTTTTGATCATTCTTTCTATGCTCATGTTAAAAGTACTGCTAATCAGTGCACACCAGCCATTTGTTGGTAAAGATGAAGAGGAAAAAGCCACGTTTCAAACAAACATTGTGAAGGTAGTAGCAAAATATGGTAATAGATTAAATGACAGCATAGCATAGTAAAGTGGGAGGATATTTCCTTGTTTTGCCTGGGCTTCAGTTCTTCCCCACTTCCCATATCTCTTGTATTTTGAATCAAGTGGTCAATAATAATATTATACATCTCTCTGGCTAGAGATATGTAGGTAATCTGGGCTTGACCAGTCTCTATGGCAAACAGTAATTGTCCAAGGGGTGGGCTCATGACCTAAGTGGATGTATTCATCATCTACTGCTGCTGTAACAAATTATGCAAATTTAAAACAAAGTGAAATTATTATGATATGATTTTATAGGTTAGAAATCCAGTATAGGTCTCACTGAGCCAAAAGTAAGGGATTCCCTTCTACAGGCTTGGAGAGAATCCACATCCATGCTCATTCAGTTGTTAGCAGAATTCAGTTCCATCCAATTGTAGGGCTGAACTCTCAGTTCCCTTGCTAGCTGTCAGTTTAGGGCTCCTGGTAGCTCTGGAGACCTCTTCTTAGTCTTTGCACATAGCTGCCTACATCTCAGAACCAGACAAAGGGCATCAAATCTTTCTTACATCTACCATCTACAATCTCTCTGACCTACTTATCCACCTTCCTCTTACTTTTTAAGACTTCATGTGATTTGTATTGGGCCCACTGGGATAATTCAGGATAATCTCTACATATATGGACTCTTAACCTTAATCACATCTGCAAAATCCATTTTGTCATGTAAGGGAACATATTTACAAATTCTAGGGATTAGGGATGTTTGGAGGTTGATATTCTGCCTAACCCAGCAGGGTAACAAACATCATTCCCAGGAGTTGATATATGTTTGCTAGCCTTAAGAAACTCCTCTTGCTGGGTTTACAGAGATGGCCACTGTAAGTTTGGAGCAGTTGGTGGATCTTTCCTCAAGGTTCATAGAGGAAGTTCATCTGTAATGATAGAGAATGAAACTGATACCAAGAAAAGTGACAGAAAGAAGAGAGATACAGATAGATCCTGACATGTTTTTAAGCACTTAGACCCAATCTTGCCTAAAAGTAACCATATCTTGGATTTCTAAGGATAAGAAATAAACAAAAAAACCTTCATTATTTATCTCATTGGAGTTATTTTTATTTCTTATAAACACATTGTAAATTGCTACCTAGAAGTGTTACAAGCAACAGAAACTGAAATACAGAACTGGCTGAATTGAGTTAGGGTTGTGGACAGTGAAGATCATGCTATTGCTGGTTGGAAGCTTCTTTTGTACTAGCAAAGTAAACAGTATATTAATGAATCACCTCTCATACTTTGGAAATTAGGCTTATGGAACCTGGGGTTCTGAAGTACATATTAGAAAAACCTTAGGTTGCTAGCATGTGTTGGCAAATTCTTGAGGGTTTTGAGAAGTTCCAGTAAGAAATAAACATTGGTATAATTGAACCATTTGATAGCAGAAAGAAGATACATTTAACTTTGTCAAGAGAAACCATTTCTACCTGTGGCCAGTGACCTCCGACAACTGAGGGCCAGATTATCACAAACCTAATATTTGAAAAATTCAAATTCTCTTTCTTACTCTGAATCTTGTGCAATTAAACAGAGGAAGATAAAAATCATAGTAGGAAATAAGAATGGGACCCCAAAAGAGCCAAAGAAGTTGAAGAAATGATGGTGCAGGCTTTTGCTAGTATCTTTTGATGTGTAATTTTTGCATGACAAAAGTTTATAATTTCTCTCATGGTAAAGCACCTTCCATTAAGATGCAATTTGGAATAAGGGAGCAGATTGGTTATGCCTCAACACAACATTTTGTGAGAGGCAGAGATTGAAGTAGTTAGCCTGAAGTCCAGTATTATGGGAAGAAGCTCATGGCTTCCTGTTAAAATCAGGATCTTCTACATTTTATGGCTTTAGTTATTTGTTGTTGCCCAAAATTGAATAAGCTGATGGACTGCCATACTTTTAATATAGCAGTTATATAGAGAAATCATAAATTGGGAAAACAAATGCTTATGGATATTCAACACATAAGCCAATTCCTAGGTCCCCTAGCCATGGCAATGGAAGGAATCAAAGCCAACTTTCCAGCTGACCAATGATGGAAATGCAGAGGGATCAAGAAATAAAATGGAGACCGTTTTAACCATTGAGATTTGTCAGGTTATTTGTTCCCTAGAATAAACTACCCTACCTTTTATGATACATTCTTTTTTACATTTTCACTTTACTATTGCTTTCCAGATGTCATTTAATCATAGATTGATGCTCTTGGAGGAACAACACCCACTATCGGGAGTGGGAAAATTATTTCCCACTTCCACATACCCATGTGGAGAAACTATCATAGGGTGAAAACGCTCCTGGATTCTCGTTGTCCCCTTAATCATTCCTCCTCCAGGGACAGAAGAACCAACTAATTAAAATGAGATTGGCTGAATACATTGGGCATGCATAGCTCATCTTCTTTCCTTCTCTCTATGGGATCTTCTTGATCTTGAAGAACATCTGTTTTGCTTTGTACTTGACCATGTGGTAAGCTGAGAAAAATATAGGTCTTATGCCTGCCAGGGAAGGTCTGCTGTTGCCTGGCTCTCCCTAGGACTCCATGGGCAATTCTGATTAATTCAGGGGAAAGTAAGAGCAAGTCTTTGACTCAGAGCTAAAACCCCATTATATGATTACTTTTAGATCAATAATAATATTTATTTTTGATCTCTGTCTGACTCCTGTGTCTATTTTTCAATAGACAAACTCAGGAGGAAAAAAACTGTATATGTATAAGTTATTATGGAACTTATGTTGGATGCAGTTATTGGATGAGAGTGTGTGCCGTCATCCCTTAGTTTTTCTTCTTTTTTCAAATTATTCTTTTTTAGAGCTTTTTGAGGTACAATTGACAAATAAAATGGTAAGATATTTAAACTATACAACGTATGACTTGATATACATATACATTGAGAAAGGATTCTCCCCACATTGAGTTAATTAATGCACCCATCACCTCTGATCCTTACCTTTTTGTGTGTGTGAGAACATATAAGTTCTATTCTCAGCAAATTTCAGTTATACAATACAGTGTTATCAACTATAGTCTCCATGTTATACATTAAGGTCTCATACCTTATTCATCTTATAACTGAAAATTTGTACCTTTTTCCCAATTCCCCTCACCCTCAGCTACTTATTTCTGTAAGGTTGATTTGTTTTTTTTTTCAGATTGCACATGTAAGTGACACCATGTACCATGCAGTTTTTGTCTTCCTCTGTTTGGCTTATTTCACTTTTCATGGTGCCGTCCAGTTTCATCCATGTTGTTGCAAATGACAGGATTCCCTTCTTTGTAAAGGCTGAACGATATTTCAGTGTATATATTTTCTTAATCAATTCTTCCACTAAATGGGCAGTTAGTTTTTTCCATATCTTGGATATTGTGAATAATACTATAATGAACAAGGGAGTAGCGAACATCTTTGAGATAATTATTTTTGTTTCCTTTAGCTATATATCCAGAGTAGGATGGCTGAATCATAGAGTATTTATATTTTAATGTTTTGAAGAACCTCTATACCATTGACCATAATGGCTGTGCCAGTTTGCATTCCCACCAACAGTGTACAAAGGTTCCCTTTTCTTCAGATCCTTGCCAGCACTTATTTTTTCCTTTTTTTCTTTTGCGGTACATGGGCCTCTCACTGTTGTGGCCTCTCCCATTGTGGAGCACAGGCTCTGGACGCACAGGCTCAGTGGCCATGGCTCACGGGCCTAGACACTCCGCGGCATGTGGGATCTTCCTGGACTGGGACACGAACCCATGTCCCCTGCATCGGCAGGTGGACTCTCAAACACTGCGCCACCAGGGAAGCCCTTTGCCAGCACTTATATCTTACCTTTTTGATAATAGACAACTAACAGCTGTGAGGTGATATCTCACTGTGGTTTTCATTTGGATTCTGCTGTTGTTGGATCAAATGTTCTACATATATCTGTTAAGTCCGTCTTCTCTAATATATCATTTAAGTTCAATGTTTCCTTATTGATTCTCTGTCTGGATGACCTATCCATTGTTGAAAGTGGGGTATCGAAGTCTCTCCCTTTATTATTATATTGCTGTCTGTTTCTCCCTTCAGATCTATTAATATTTGCTTTATATATTTAGGTGCTCCTATGTTGGATGCATAGATACTTACAAATGTTATATTCTCTTGATTAATTGAGTTCTTTATCATTATATAATGACCTTCTTTGTGTATTGTTATAATCTTTGGCATAAAGTCTATTTTGTCTGAAATAAAAATAAATAATTCTGCCCTATTTTGGTTTTGATTTGCATAGAATATCTATTTTTTACCTCTTTACTTTAAATCTATGTGTGTTCTTAAAGTTTAATTAAATCTCTTTTGGCAGCATATAGTTTGGTCTTTGTTTTTTTTTCCTTTGGAATTTTATTTTATTTATTTTTTTATACAGCAGGTGCTAATTAGTCATCAATTTTATACACATCAGTGTATACATGTCAATCCCAATTGCCCAATTAATCACCCACCATCCACACCCCCACCACGGCTTTCCCCCCCACTTGGTGTCCATATGTTTGTTCTTTATATCTGTGTCTCAACTTCTGCCCTGAAAACTGGTTCATCTGTACCATTTTTCTAGGATCCGCATACATGAGTTAATATACGATATTTGTTGGTCCTTTTCTGAATTACTTCACTCTGTATGACAGACTCTAGATCCATCCACATCTCAAAAAGTGACCCAATTTCATTCCTTTTTATGGCTAATATTCCATTGTATATATGTACCACATCTTCTTTATCCATTCATCGGTCAATGGGTATTTAGGTTGCTTCCATGACCTGGCTATTGTAAATAGTACTGCAATGAACATTGGGGTGCATGTGTCTTTTTGAATTATGGTTTTCTCTGGGTATATGCCCAGTAGTGAGATTGCTGGGTCATATGGTAATTCTATTTTTAGTTTTTTAAGGAACCTCTATACTGTTCTCCATAGTGGCTGTATCAATTTACATTCCCGCCAAAAGTGCAAGAGGGTTCCATTTTCTCCACACCCTCTCCAGCATTTGTTGTCTGTAGATATTCTAATGATGCCCATTCTAACTGATGTGAGGTGATACTTATTATAGTTTTGACTTGCATTTCTCTAATAATTAGTGGTGTTGAGCAGCTTTTCATGTACTTCTTGGCCATCTGTATGTCTTCTTTGGAGAAATGTCTATTTAGGTCTTCTGTGCACTTTTGGATTGGGTTGTTTGTTTCTTTAATATTGAGCTTCATGAGCTGTTTATATATTTTGGAGATTAATCCTTTGTCCTTTGCCTCATTTGCAAATATTTTCCCTCATTCTGAGGGTTGTCTTTCATCTTATTTATGGTTTCCTTTGCTGTGCAAAATATTTTAAGTTTCAATAGGTCCCATTTGTTTATTTTTGTTTTTATTTCTATTACTCTAGGAGGTGGATCAAAAAAGAACTTTCTGTGATTTATGTCAAAGAGTGTTCTCCCTATGTTTTCCTCTAAGGGTTTATAGTGTCCGGTCTTAAATTTAGGTCTCGAATCCATTCTGAGTTTATTTTGGTGTATGGTGTTAGGGAGTGTTCTAATTTCATTCTTTAACATGTAGCTGTCCAGTTCTCCCAGCACCACTTATTGAAGAGACTGTCTTTTCTCCATTGTATATTCTTGTCTCCTTTGTCATAGATTAGTTGACCATAGGTGCATGGGTTTATCTCTGGAATTTCTATCCTGTTCCATTGATCTATGTTTCTGTTTTTGTGCCAGTACCATATTGTCTTGATTACTGTAGCTTTGTAGTATAATCTGAAGTCAGGGAGGCTGATTCCTCCCACTCCATTTTTCCTCCTCAAGACTGCTTTGGCTATTCTGGATCGTTTGTGTCTCCATACAAATTTTAAAATTGTTTGTTCTAGTTCCGTAAGAAATGCCATTGGTAATTTGATAGGGATTGCATTCAATCTGTAGATTATTTTGTGTAGTATAGTAATGTTCACAATATTGATTCTTCCAATCCAAGAACATGGTATGTCTCTCCATCTGTTGGTATCATCTTTAATTACTTTCATGACTGTCTTATAGTTTTCTACATACAGGTCTTTTGTCTCCCTAGGTAGGTTTATTCCTGGTATTTTATTCTTTTTGTTGCAGTGGTAAATGGGTCTGTCTCCTTAATTTCTCTTTCAGATTTTTCATCATTAGTGTATAGAAATACAAGAGATTTCACTGCATTAATTTTGTATCCTGCAAATTTACCAAATTCATTGATTAGCTCTAGTAGTTTTCTGGTGGCATTTTTAGGATTCTCTATGTATAGCATCATGTCATCTGCAAACAGTGACAGTTTTACTTCTTCTTTTCCTATTTGTATTCCTTTTATTTGTTTTTCTTCTCTGATTGCCATGGCTAGGACTTCCAAAACTATGTTGAATAATAGTGGTGAGGGTGAACATCCTTGTCTTGTTCCTGATCTTACAGGAAATGCTTTCAGTTTTTCTCCATTGAGAATGATGTTTGCTGTGGGTTTGTCCCATATAGCCATTATTATGTTGAGGTAGGTTCCCACTATGCCCACATTCTGGAGAGTTTTTATCATAAATCGGTGTTGAATTTTGTTAAAAAGTTTTTCTGCATCTATTGAGATGATCATATGGTTTTCATTCTTCAGTTTGTTAATATGGTGTATCACATTGATTGATTTGCATATATTGAAGAATTCTTGCCTCTCCAGTATAAATCCCACTTGATCATGGTGTATGATCAGTTTAATGTGTAGCTGGATTCTGTTTGCTAGTATTTTGTTGAAGATTTTTGCATCTATATTAATCAGTGATATTGGTCCGTAATTTTCTTTTTTTGTAGTATCTTTGTCTGGTTTTGGTATCAGCATGATGGTGGCCTCATAGAATGAGTTTGAGAGTGTTCTTTCCTCTGCAAATTTTTGGAAGAGTTTGAGAAGTATGGGTGTTAGCTCTTCTCTAAATGTTTGATAGAATTCACCTGTGAAGCTATCTGGTCCTGGACTTCTGTTTGTTGAAAGATTTTTAATCACAGTTTCATTTTCATTACTTGTGATTAGTGTGTTCATATTTTCTATTTCTTCCTGTTTCAGTCTTGGAAGATTATACCTTTCTAAGAACTTGTCCATTTTTTTCAGATTGTCCAATTTATTGGCATAGAGTTGCTTGTAGTAGTCTCTTAGGATACTTCGTATTTCTGTGGTGTGTGTTGTAACTTCTCCTTTTACACTTTTCATTTTACTTTTTTAACATCTTTATTGGAGTATAATTGCTTTACAATGGTGTGTTAGTTTCTGTTTTACAACAAAATTAATCAGTTATATATATACATATGTTCCCATATCTCTTCCCTCTTGTGTTTCCCTCCCTCCCACTCTCCTATCCCACCCCTCCAAGTGATCACAAAGCACTGAGCTGATCTCCCTGTGCTATGTGGCTGCTTCCCACTAGCTATCTACCTTACATTTTGTAGTGTATATATGTCCATGCCTCTCTCGCTTTGTCACAGCTTATCCTTCTCCCTCCCCCTAACCTCAAGTCCATTCTCTAGTAGGTCTGTGTCTTTATTCCTGTCTTACCCTTGGTTCTTCATGACATTTTTTTCCCCTTAAATTCCATATATATGTGTTAGCATACAGTATTTGTCTCTCTCTTTCTGACTTACTTCACTCTGTATGAGAGACTCTACGTCTATCCACCTCATTACAAATAGCTCAATTTCTTTTTTTATGGCTAAGTAATATTCCATTGTATATATGTGCCACATCTTCTTTATCCAGTCATCTGAAGATGGACACTTAGGTTGTTTCCATCTCTGGGCTATAGTAAATAGAGCTGCAATGAACATTTTGGTACATGACTCTTTTTGAATTATGGTTTTCTCAGGGTATATGCCCAGTAGTGGGATTGCTAGGTCATATGGTAGTTCTATTTGTAGTTTTTAAGGAACCTGCATACTATTCTCCACAGTGGTTGTATCAATTTACATTCCCACCAACAGTGCAAGAGGGTTCCCTTTTCTCCACACCCTCTCCAGCATTTTTTTTTCTAGATTTTTTGATGATGGCCATTTTGACTGGTATGAGATGACATCTCATTGTAGTTTTGATTTACATTTCTCTAATGAATAGTGATGTTGAGCATTCTTTCATGTGTTTGTTGGCAGTCTGTATATCTTCTATGGAGAAATGTCTATTTAGGTCTGCTGCCCATTTTTGGATTGGGTTATTTGTTTTTCTGTAATTAAGCTGCATGGGCTGCTTATAAATATTGGATATTAATCGTTTGTCAGTTGCTTCATTTGCAAATCTTTTCTCCCATTCTGAGGGTTGTCTTTTGGTCTTGTTTATGGTTTCCTTTGCTGTGCAAAAGCTTTGAAGTTTCATTAGGTCCCATTTGTTTATTTTTATTTCCATTTCTCAAGGAGGAGGGTCAAAAAGGATCTTGCTGTGATTTATGTCATAGAGTGTCCTGCTGATGTTTTCCTCTAAGAGTTTGAGAGTTTCTTGCCTTATATTTAGGTATTTAATCCTTTTTGAGCTTATTTTTGTGTATGATGCTAGGGAGTGATCTAATTTCATACTTTTATATGTACCTGTTCAGTTTTCACAGCAATGCTTCTTGAAGAGGCTGTCCTTTCTCCAATGTACATTCCTGCCTCCATTATCAAAGATAAGGTGACCATAGGTGCGTTGGTTTATCTCTGGGCTTTCCATCCTGTTCCATTGACTATCTTTCTGTTTTTGTGCCAGTGCCATACTGTCTTGATTACTGTAGCTTTTTAGTATAGTCTGAAGTCAGGTAGCCTGATTCCTCCACCTCCGTGTTTCATTCTCATGATTGTTTTGGCTATTTGGGTATTTTGTGTTTCCATACAAATTGTGAAATTTTTTGTTCTAGTTCTGTGAAAAATGTCAGTGGTAGTTTGATAGGGAGTACATTGAATCTGTCGATTGCTTTGGGTAGTAGAGTCATTTTCACAATGTTGATTCTTCCAATCCAAGAACATGGTATATCTCTCCACCTATTTGTATCATCTTTAATTTCTTTCATCAGTGTGTTATAATTTTCTGCATACAGGTCTTTTGTCTCCTTAGGTAGGTTGTCTTGGCAGGTTGTGCATTTCTAAGAATTTGTCCATTTCTTCCAGGTTGTCCATTTTATTGGCATAGTGTTGCTTATAGTAATCTCTCATGATCTTTTGTATTTCTGCAGTGTCAGTTGTTACTTCTCCTTTTTCATTTCTAATTCTATTGATTTGAGTCTTCTCCCTTTATTTCTTGAAGAGTCTGGCTAATGGTTTATCAATTTTGTTTATCTTCTCAAAGAAGCAGCTTTTAGTTTTATTGATCTTTGCTATTGTTTCCTTCATTTCTTTTTCATTTATTTCTGATCTGATCTTTATGATTTCTTTCCTTCTGCTAACTTTACGGTATTTTTATTCTTCTTTCTCTAATTGCTTTAGGTGCAAAGTTTGGTTGTTTATTTGAGATGTTTCCTGTTTCTTAAGGTAGGATTGTATTGCTATACACTTCCCTCTTATAATTGCTTTTGCTGCATCCCATAGATTGTGGGTCATATTATCTCCATTGTCATTTGTTTCTAAGTATTTTTAAAATTTCCTCTTGATTTCTTCTGTGATCACTTCATTATTAAGTAGTATATTGTTTAGCCTCCATGTGTTTGTAATTTTTACAGTTCTTTTCCTGTAATTGATATCTAATCTCATAGCATTGTGGTTGGAAAAGATATTTGATACAATTTCAATTTTCTTAAATTTACCAAGGCTTGATTTGTGACCCAAGATATGATCTATCCTGGAGAATTCTCCATGAGCACTAGAGAAAATGTGTATTCTGTTGTTTTGGATGGAGTGTCCTATAAATATCAATTAAGTCCATCTTGTTTAATGTATCATTTAAAGCTTGTGTTTCCTTATTTATTTTCTCTTTGGATGATCAGGCCATTGGTGAAAGTGGGGTGTAAAGTCCCCTACTGTGAATGTGTTACTGTCAATTTCCCCTTTTATGGCTGTTAGTATTTGCCTTATGTATTGAGGTGCTCCTATGTTGAGTGCATAAATATTTACAATTGTTATATCTTCTTCTTGGATTGATCCCTTGATCATTATGTAGTCTCCTTCTTTTTCTCTTGTAATAGTCTTTATTTTAAAGTCTATTTTGTCTGATATGAGAATTGCTATCCAGCTTTCTTTTGGTTTACATTTGCATGGAATATCTTTTTCCATTCCCTTACTTTCAGTCTGTATGTGTCTCTAGGTCTGAAGTGAGCCTCTTGTAGACAGCAAATATATGGGTCTTGTTTTTGTATCCATTTAGCCAATCTGTGTCTTTTGGTGAGAGAATTTAGTCCATTTACAGTTAAGGTAATTATCAATATGTATGTTCCTATTCCCATTTTCTAAATTGCCTTGGGTTCTTTATTGTAGGTCTTTTCCTTCTCTTGTGTTTCTTGCCTAGAGAAGTTCCTTATCAGTTGTTGTAGAGCTGATGTGGTGGTGCTGAACTCTCTCAGCTTTTGCTTTTCTGTAAAAGTTTTAATTTGTCCATCAAATCTGAATCAGATCCTTGCTGGTTAGAGTAATCTTGGTTGCAGGTTTTTCTCCTTCATCACTTTAAATATGTCCTGCCAGTCCCTTCTGGCTTGTAGGGTTTCTGCTGAGAGATCAGCTGTTAACCTTATGGGGATTCCCTTGTGTGTTATTTGTTGTATTTCCCTTGCTGCTTTTAGTATATTTTCTTTGTATTTAATTTTTGACAGTTTGATTAATATGTGTCTTGGCATATTTCTCTTTAGATTTATCCTGTATGGGACTCTCTGTGCTTCCTGGACTTGATTAACTATTTCCTTTCCCAGATTAGGGAAGTTTTCAACTATAATCTCTTCAAATATTTTCTCAGTCCCTTGTTTTTTCTCTTCTTCTTCTGGAACCCCTATAATTCGAATGTTGGTGGGTTTAATGTTTTCCCAGAGGTCTCTGAGACAGTTCTCAGTTCTTTTCATTCTTTTTTCTTTATTCTGCTCTGTAGTAGTTATTTCCACCATTTTATCTTCCAGGTCACTTATCCGTTCTTCTGCCTCAGTTATTCTACTTTTGATACCATCTAGAGTATTTTTAATTTCATTTGTTGTGTTTTTCATTATTGTTTGTTTCATCTTTAGTTTTTCTAAGTCCTTGTTAAATGTTTCTTGCATTTTGTCTATTCTATTTCCAAGATTTTGGATCATCTTTTCTATAATTATTCTGATTTCTTTTTCAGGTAGACTGCCTATTTCCTCTTCATTTGTTAGGGCTGGTGTGTTTTTATCTTGCTCCTTCATCTTCTGTGTGTTTTTCTGTCTTCTCATTTTGCTTATCTTACTTGTTTGGGATTTCCTTTTTGCAGGCTGCAGGTTCATAGTTCCCATTGTTTTTGGTGTCTGTCCCCAGTGGCTAAAGTTGGTTCAGTGGGTTGTGTAGTCTTCCTGGTGGAGGGGACTAGTGCCTGTGTTTTGGTGGATGAGCCTGGATCTTGTGTCTCTGGTGGACATGTCTACATATGGTGCTGTGTTTTGGGGTGTCTGTGGACTTATTATGGTTTTAGGCAGCCTCTCTGCTAATGGGTGGGGTTGTGTTCCTCTCTTGCTAGTTGTTTGGCATAGGATGTTCAGCACTGTAGCTTGCTGTTCATTGAGTGAAGCTGGGTGCTGGTGTTGAGATGGAGATCTCTGGGGGATTTTCGCTGTTTGATATTATGTGGAGCTGGGAGGTCTCTTGTGGACCAGTGTCCTGACGTTGGCTCTCCCACAGAGGCACAGCACTGATTCCTGGCTGCAGCACCAAGAGCCTTTCATCCACACAGCTCATAATAACGGGAGAAAATGTAGAAAGAAAGAATCAGTAGAAGTAGAAAGAAAGAAAGAAGGAAAGAAAGGAGGGAGGGATGGAGGTAGGGAGGGAGGGAGGGAGCAAGGAAGGAATGAAGGAGGGAAGAAAGGAAAGAAATGAAAGAAAGAAGATAAAGTAAAATAAAATAAAGTAAGATTAAATATAATAAAGTTATTAAAATAAAGAAAAATAATTATTAAGAAGAAGAAGAAGAAAAAAAATGGACAGATAGAGCCCTAGGACAAATGGTGGAAGCAAAGCTATACAGACAAAATCTCACATAGAAGCATACAAATACACACTCACAAAAAGTGGAAAAGGGGAAAAAATCATAAATCTTGCTCTCAAAGTCCACCTCCTCAATTTGTGATGATTCGTTGTCTAAAGGAGGGAAGGAGGGAAAGAAAGAATGAAGATAAAGTAAAATAAAATAAAGTTATTAAAATAAAATAATTTTTAAGCAAAAAATTTTAAAACCAAAAACAACAAAAAAAACGGGCGGATAGAACCCTAGGACAAATGGTGGAAGCAAAGCTATACAGACATAATCTCACACAGAAGCATACACATACACACTCACAAAAAGCGGAAATGGGGAAAAAATCATAAATCTTGCTCTCAAAGTCTACCTCCTTAATTTGGGATGATTTGTTGTCTGTTCATATAGTCCACAGATGCAGGGTACATCAAATTGATTGTGGAGCTTTAATCCGCTGCTTCTGAGCCTGCTGGGAGATATTTCCCTTTCTCTTCTTTGTTCTCATAGCTCCCAGGGGCTCAGTTTTGGATTTGGCCCTGCCTCTGCGTGTAGGTCACCGGATGGCATCTGTTTTTCGCTCAGACTGGATGGGGTTAAAGAAGCAGCTGATTAGGGGGCTCTGGCTCACTCTGGCCTGGGGGGAGGGAGGGGCATGGAGTGCGGGGCGAGCCTGTGGTGGCAGAGGCCAGTGTGAGGTTGCACCAGCCTGAGGTGCGTCGTGCATTCACCCAGGGGTGTTGTCCCTGGATCCCGGGACCCTGGCAGTGGCGGGCTGCACAGGCTCTCTGGAAGAGGGGTGTGGATAGTGATCTGTGCTCGCACACAGGCTTCTTGGTGGTGGCAGCAGCAGCCTTAGCGTCTCATGCCTGTCTCTGGGGTCCACGCTTTTAGCTGTGGCTTATACCCATCTCTGGAGCTCCTTTAAACAGCGTTCTTAATCCCCTCTCCTGGTGCACCAGGAAACAAAGAGGGAAGTAAAAGTCTCTTGCCTCTTCGGCAGGTCCAGACTTTTCCCGGACTTCCTCTTGGCTAGCCGTGGTGCACTAACCCTCCTGCAGGCTGTGTTCGCGCCGCCATCCCCAGTCCTCTCCCTGCCTCTGACCGAAGCCCGAGCCTCAGCTCCCAGCCCTGCCCGCTCCACTGGGGGAGCAGACAAGTCTCTTGGGCTGGTGAGTGCCAGTTGGCCACGATCCTCTGTGCGGGAATCTCTCCATTTTGCCCTCTGCACCCCTGTGGCTGTGCTCTCCTCCGTGGCTCCGAAATGCCCCCCACCCCACCCCCCGTCTCCGCCAGTGAAGGGGCTTCCTAGTGTGTGGAAACCTATCCTCCTTCACAGCTCCCTCCCACTGGTGCAAGTCCCATCCCTATTCTTTTGTCTCTGTTTATTCTTATTTCTTTTGCCCTACCCAGGTATGTGGGGAGTTTCTTGCCTTTTGGGAGGTCTGAGGTCTTCTGCCAGTGTTCAGTAGGAGTTGTTCCACGTGTAGATGTATTTCTGGTGTATCTGTGGGGAGGAAGGTGATCTCCACGTCTTACTCTTCTGCCGTCTTCCCGGAAGCCCCTCTAATTTTATTGATTTGAGTCCTCTTCCTCTTTTTCTTGATGAATCTGGCTAATAGTTTATCAATTTTTTTTTATGTTTTCAAAGAACCAGCTTTTAGTTTTTTTGATCTTTGCTATTGTTTTCTTTGTTTCTATTTCATTTATTTCTGCTCTGATTTTATGATTTCTTTCCTCCTGCTAACTTTGGTTTTGTTTGTTCTTCCTTCTCTACTTCCTTTAAGTGTAAGGTTAGATTGTTTATTTCTGATTTTTCTTGTTTCTTGAGGTAGGCTTGTATAGCTATAAACTTCTCTCTTAGAACTGCTTTTGCTGCATCCCATAGGCTTTGGATTGTTGTGTTTTCATTGTCTTTTGTCTCTAGGTCTTTTTTGATTTCTTCAGTGCTCTCTTGGTTATTTACTAACGTATTGTTTAATTTCCATGTGTTTGTGATTTTTTACATTTTTTTATGTGTAATTTATTTCTAATCTCATAGCGTTGTGGTCAGAAAATATGCTTGATATGATTTCAACTTTCTTAAATTTACTGAGGCTTGATTTGTGACCCAAGATGTGATCTATCCTCGAGAATGTTCTGTGCATACTTGAGAAGAAAGTGTAATCTGATGTTTTTGGATGGAATATCCTATAAATATCAATTAAATCTATCTGGTCTATTGTGTCATTTAAAGCTTCTCTTTACTTATTTATTTTCATTTTGGATGATCTGTCCATTGGTGTAAGTGAGGTGTTAAAGTCCCCCCACTATTGCTGTGTTGCTGTCGATTTCCTTTTTCAGAGCTGTTAGCAGTTGCCTTATGTATTGAGGTGCTACTACGTTGGGTGCATATATATTTATAATTGTTATATCTTCTTCTTGGATTGATCCCTTGATCATTATGTAGTGTCCTTCCTTGTCTCTTGTAACATTCTTTATTTTAAAGTCTATTTTATCTGACATGAGTATTGCTACTCCAGCTTTCTTTTGATTTCCATTTGCATGGAATATCTTTTTCCATCCCCTCACTTTCAGTCTGTATGTGTCCCTAGGTCTGAAGTGGGTCACTTGTTGACAGCATATATATGGTTCTTGTTTTTGTATCCATTCAGCCTGTCTGTGTCTTTTGGTTGGAGCATTTAACCCATTCACGTTTAAAGTAATTATTGATATGTATGTTCCTATGACCATTTTCTTAATTATTTTGGGTTTGTTTTTGTAGGTCCTTTTCTTCTGTTGTGTTTCCCACTTAGAGAAGTTCCTTTGGCATTTGTTGTAGAGATGGTTTGGTGGTGCTGAATTCTCGTAGCTTTTGCTTTACTGTAAAGCTTTTGACTTCTCCTTCGAATCTGAATGAGATCCTTGCTGGGTAGAGTAATATTGGTTGCAGGTTCTTCCTTTTCATCACTTTAAGTATAACATGCCACTCCCTTCTGGCTTATAGCGTTTCTGCTGAGAAATCAGCTGTTAACCTTATGGGAGTTCCCTTGTATGTTATTTGACATTTTTCCCTTGCTGCTTTCAATAATTTTTCTTTGTCTTTAATTTTTGCCAATTTGATTACTATGTGTCTCAGAGTGTTTGTCCTTGGGTTTATTCTGTATGGGACTCACTGAGCTTCCTGGACTTGAGTGGCTATTTCCTTTCCCATGTTAGGGAATTTTTTAACTATAATTTCTTCAAATATTTTCTCAGGTCCTTTCTCTCTCTCTTCTCCTTCTGGGACCTGTATAATGCAAATGTTGCTGCATTTAATGCTGTCCCAGAGGTCTCTTAGGCTGTCTTCATTTCTTTTCACTATTTTTTCTATATTCTGTCCACAGCAGTGAATTCCACCATTTTTTTTTCCAGGTCACTTATCCGTTCTTCTGCATCAGTTATTCTGCTATTGATTCCTTGTAGTGTATTTTTCACTTCAGTTATTGTATTGTTCATCTCTGTTTATTTGTTCTTTAATTTTTCTAGATCTTTGTTAAACATTTCTTGCATCTTCTCAATCTTTGCTTCCATTCTTTTTCCAGGGTCCTGGATCATCTTCACTATCATTATTCTGAATTATTTTTCTGGTAAGTTGCCTGTCTCCCACTTCATTTAGTTGTTTCTCTGGGGTTTTATCTTGTTCCTTCATCTGGTACATAGCCCTCTGCCTTTTCATCTTGTCTATCTTTCTGTAAATATGGTTTTTGTTCCACAGCCTGCAGAATTGTTTTTCTTCTTGCTTCTGCTGTCTGCCCTCTAGGTCTTATTATTGTTACTTTTTAATGCTTCAGCCACTCTCTTTTAGTTGGAGAATATACTTCAGTTACATGTAAAGTAATTATTAATACTTACCTGGTTGACAACACTTTGTATCTATAGTCATTTTGCATTATTGTTGGGAAAATTACACATGTGACTCCATTGGGAGAGGACACTTGGAAATTTATGCTTGGTTTCTTCTGGTTTTTGCCCTATGCACCTTTTCTCTTTGTTGATTTTAATCTGTGTCCTTTTACTCTAATAAACCATAACAATGACTGTAATAGCTAAAAATAAATTAAATAATAAAGTAACTATTGATAGGTATAGACTTATATTACCCTAAAATTTTTTTCCTGTTGTTTTGTAATTCCCTTGTTGTTTATTTTTCTCCTTCTCTTTTTCTTTGAGATTTGAGGATTTCCTGTAGTAGTATGATTTATCCCTTTCTCCTTCTCTTTTGTGTGTCTACTATATGTAGGCTTTTGCTTTGTGTAATCATGAGTAATATAAGCATTATTTTAAGCTGATAATAACTTTGAATGCATACAAAAGTTCTACATTTTTAAACATCCCTTCCCATATTTTATGTTTTTGATGTCACCATTTACATCTCTTTACATTGAGTATCCAGTATTGTAGTTATTGTTATTTTTAATACTTTTGTCATTTAACTTTTATATTAGCGTTATAAGTGATTTACCCACCACCATCACAACATTAGAGTATTTTGAATTTAACTATATGTTTATCTTTACCAGTGAGTTGTATACTATCATATTTTCCTGTTACTAATTAGAATCCTTTGTTTCATATGAACTCCCTTTAACCTTTCTTGTAAGTTCAGTCTAGTGATAAGGATCTCCTTAACTTTTGTTTTTCTGAGAAACTTTATTTCCCCTTCAGATCAGAAGAGTAACTTGATTGTCATTATTCTTTGTTGGTAGTTTTTTTCTTTCATCACCTTGAATATATTATGCCACTTACTTCTGGCCTGCAGAGTTTCTGCTAAAAAATCTGTTGATGGTCAATGAGGATTCCCTTGAATATAATTAGTAGTTTTCTCTTGCTGCTTTTTTTTTTTTTTTTTGCGATACGCGGGCCTCTCACCATTATGGACTCTCCCGCTGCAGAGCAGAGGCTGTGGACGTGCAGGCTCAGCAGCCATGGCTCACAGGCCCAGCCGCTCTGTGGCATGTGGGATCCTCCTGGACCAGGGCACGAACCTGTTTCCCCTGCATCGGCAGGCGGACTCAACCACTGTGCCACCAGGGAAGCCCTTTCTTGCTGCTTTTAAGATTCTCTCCTTGCCTCTATCTTTTGACCAATTTACTTATAATATTCCTTTAACTTTTGATAATTTAATTATAATGTTCCTGTTTGGCTTCCTCTTATTTGGGGCATTTTGGGTTTCCTGGATATGATTGTCTGTTTTGTTGCTCAGGTTAGGGAAGTTTTCAGTCATTATTCCTCTGAATAAGATTTCTGCCCCTTTCTCTCTCTCTCTGTTCTGCTTTGGAGTCTTTTATAATGTGAATATAGACCCACTTGATGTTGTGCCATTAGTCCCTTAGCTATCTTCATTCTTTCTTATTCTTTTATCTTTTTGCTCCTGTGACTGGATGGATTCCATTGCTCTGTATTTGACTTCTCTGATCCTTTATTTTACTTTATCTAGTCTGTTGTTGAAACCTATATTGAATTTTTTGGTTCAGTTATTGTATTTTTAAGCTCTATGATTTTCATATCATACATTTTATATTTTCTAATTGTTGAAATTTTCACTTTGTTCATGCATTGTTCTCCTAACACAGTGAGTATCTTTATGACCATTATTTTGAATTCTCTATCAGGTAAAACACTTATCTCTGTTTCATTAAGATCTGTTTCTGGAGATTAATCTTGTTCTTTTGTTTGGAATATATTTCTCTGTTTCTTCATTTTCCTTGGCTCTCTGTGTTGGTTTCTGTGCATTAGATAAAATAGCCATCACTTTTAGTCTTGACAGAGTATTGTAGTCTGATGTAAGAGATGAACCTCATCAATCACCCTGTGCTTTTTTTGTTGTCTCTCCAAACTTTGTGATCGTCCAAGTTGCCTCCTTTGATTTTAGTTACTCCCTGTAGCTGAGGATATAGGAAAACCCATCATTGTCCCAAAGGGGAGGATCACAGTCAACACCTTGATGAAGGCTGATTAGAAGCTTGACCTTCAGGCAGCAGCTTTTAAAGTATACAGGTAAACCTCTTTCAGGGAAAAACTGGGGGATGGGTATCTTTGCTTTCGCTGTGTTGAGCACTGGTAGGATAGC
Source organism: Neophocaena asiaeorientalis asiaeorientalis (assembly GCF_003031525.2). Lineage (NCBI taxonomy): Eukaryota > Metazoa > Chordata > Mammalia > Artiodactyla > Phocoenidae > Neophocaena > Neophocaena asiaeorientalis. The sequence goes on along the minus strand of NW_020175536.1, from coordinate 509,667 downwards.
CAGTTAATAACTGCTGCTGCTTCTTTTTCTTTTCTTTTCTTTTTTGCTACATTCCTGTAGTACCCAAGAATGGAAGCCCTGTTGGCTATCAGTCATGCAATCTGGGACCCATCTTTCAGGCTGTAGCCATAAAAACTAGGACACAGACTTATATACAAGTTCCTCCAGGACGATACTGGTGACTTGGAACAGGCTGGAAGGAGGATGCTCAGTAAAGAATCTTGGCCAGCCTCTTGTTACATGCTAAAGCAGAAACCTGGCCCTCAAACATCAGCTTTTAAAGTATTCAGGTAAACCTCTGACAACAAAAGATGTACCTCACCACCTGATCCTATAGGAATTAAGTCACTGCAGTGACTATTAACACATCCTAAAAGGAATTCAGGGTGGAGATCAGGCACAAGGCACTTTGTGCTCTGGGAAAACTTGCAGAACAGGCCTTCAGATACACATTTTCATTAGAAAATTGTATGAACCCAATTTCTTGTATCTTCTCATATGTAGAAAAACACTAAAATAATTAATGCAGACATCTCCTTATAACTAGCAGCAATCTTCTACTGAGATGTGTGCTTGATTGCATATACCCCCTTCACCAAAATCATATATCTACTGACCTACTCTTCTATTTTTTCAGAACAGTTCCTCAGAGTTATCTGAGAGCCTCTCTCTTGGGCTATAATCCTCAGTAAACCACCAGATAAAACTGAACTCACATCTCTCACACTGTGCATTCTTTTTCAGGCAACACCTCTTTCAGTGGAAGATTGGGAGGTGGGTGCTTCTGCCTGCCCCCTCTATGCTAGGCACTGGTGCACAGCTATGGTGAGTCTCACATGCCCACCAGAAACTACTTCTTTGCTATAGTCTTGTGAGTCTCATGGACACAAGCCCTATTGGTTTTCAGAGGTAGGTGTTTTGGGGTCTTGCCCCTTAGGTGGGAGTCTTAAAAGTTGGGATGATAGATGTGGGATCCAAAACCTTTTCTCCCCAAGGAGAAGCTGGGAGTTGGGGATTTCCTCCTGTGGAGGTGTGCTGGGGTGGAGTTTATGACAAGGATGTGTTTCTTACTCATTTCGATGTGGTCATTTTCCTTATTGCCTGATGTGTAGGAGTTGATCAGCTAGCTTCTGGATCTCTTTCAGAGGGAATTGCTCATGTGTATTTGTACATTCGGTGCATCCAATTGGGGAAGGGAGATGAGAAGCCTCCTATGTCATCATCTTGCTTGATCTTCTGATTCTGGTTGCCTTTTAAAGAATGGTAATAGCTTATCTTAACAGACAAAATTATTCTGTAATTATATTCATGAGACAGAATATACATAGATACTTGACAACTATAAGGTAGAATGTAGTTTGCAAATGTTGGTTCTGTAGCCTCAGCATTTCTATCTCCTCTCTTTGATATCTGATAACTCCATTCCATAAGCATAAGAGGATTGCCAATTAAGGTAGTATGTGCTTCCTCTTCACCAGTCATGGATCCTAGGATTGGACAATCATAATATCCTGTAACTTTGGCAGTAATGAATAGTCCAATATGTGGCACAGACCTAAGCTGACTAATCAGAGACTTTCCTTGGTATTGACATTGATATATAGTTGTTGGACCAATAATAATTACAACAACAAAAATACCCTCTTTTGTATTTTTTTTGTTGAAGTTGGGAGCTGAATAATGAAAATGAGAATTTGCCAGTGACCACCCTCATTAGCTTCATAAATGAAGTCTGTCTGTAGTAAGAGCAAATAAATCCAACATACAGAGGGAAATAGAGGGGGGAAAAGAGAGAGAGATGCCTTCTGACATCCTTTAATCTCTAGCTCCAAACTTGCCTGAGGCTAGTTCTACCCTTGGATGTCTCTAAATACTAAAGTACATTTCTTATTAAGATAATTTGAGTTGAACATCCTTCACTTGCCAGTGAATAACTTTTGATTACTACAGAAGGTTATAAATGATAAACCCAAAATGCTGAGGGTGTAGGAATTTTCAGAGCCATTTTGCTGCTGTTATTATTTGTTGTTTATAATAACTTGCTTGTGGGAAGATTTGTAGTGATAAGAAAAAAAAACTCACCTGAAAGTGGTTAAGAAGACTCATAGACAACTGGAAAAATAATATAGAAAAAATTATTTGATACCTGATATAAATGATAGTGGAATTGAACCAGATTGCCAAGAAAAAATGGCACTGAGAAAATCTATGGATGAAACAGGGAGTAAAGAGACATAGGAATATTAAAGTTGTAGATGAATAGTTCTAAAAGGAATAATCTTATTTGAGAGAAACACCAGGAAGAGCACGTGAGGGCTACTAGAAGATATGTTGATTTGAATGCAAATGAGGAAAGACTGACTTGGAAGTTCAAGTAACAGTTATACCAATGGTAACAAGAGATTGGCTAATAAAGATTGAAGAAAAAGGCAAATGGTCAACAACAGAATTATCAAAATATTTTATTCCTGAAATCTTTTTATAACTTTTGAAATTTTTTTTTAATATGTGCACTTATTTTGACTTTTAATCTACTCATTCCATTTTTGGAGTAAATATGTTAAGTACTTGCTGTTGTAGTAAAATTATTAATGTTATACTACTGAAACCAGCTCTTTCTTATTTATATTGGACATGAATTACTGAATTTATATACTTACAGGATGTGAAGACATGCAGATTTTTTTCATTTCCTTTATTTTTGAGGATCAAAGATCATCTTCTGAAAACATTTTTCTTTATTGCTTTACTATTCAGATATTCAGAAAACAAAATCCTGCCTTGTAGAATCCCTATTACATATTACTAGGGCACAATTTCTCAATTTTCTTTGTATTATATTAAAGTTTTGTTCCCTTTCAATTTATTCCAGCATCTCTTACCAATGAATGGGCTGATAAATTCATACTATTGAGCCAGCCATTAGGGTGAGCTGTTCAATATAATATCAATTTGGCTTTTATTGTGCACTAAAATGATACCTGTGTAAATCATCACAACAAATAATTTGATAAATGTAAGACAACTGTCATTCCATGAGCTTCATTTTCCATTTAACAGTCTGAAAAATCTCTGTAGTATCAGGTGTTAAATTAAGAAGGTACATTAACTCTCACCTCCTCTCACTGAAGTGTGGCACAGATTTAGTCAAAGCTTGATTTGATTACTTGTTCATGGTATATCCTGGTTATAACTCAAATCCAAGCAGAGCTTGTATCATATATGTCTGCAAAATGTGTAATAAGTCATTTTAATGCTGATGCTTTGACATCAGACTATGCCTGAGATTAAAGTTTGACTTTCTCATTTACTCACTGTATGCTCTTAGACAAGTTATTTTGAGACACAGTTCCTTCATAAAAGGAAATAAGTAATACATATTTCATATGGTTATTTTGGAGTTTAATGAGTTAATACATGTCAGTCACTTAATACAGTATCTGGTACACTGAAAAATGTCAGTTGTAATGATGATGATGAAGATGACAATGACAAAGCTATTATTACATAGGATCCAGGAAAAGAGCCCTTGGAAAGCTATGTCCAGGAAAATAGCTTAGTGTTAATGTTTCCCCTTGTCCATTTATCTATGGATAAAACAAAATTATACTCTTCTAGGTTTATCCTAAAAAAATCTGCCCTGAAATCTTCCCCAGCATTTTCCCTTAAAGTCAGTGAGTTGAAATACTATATTTTCTAGATATAAATTAAAGTAAACATAGGTATTTTCATTGTTTTCAAGCTGGAATTGAAGTACGGTCTCATACAGCAACAGTGTCCTGGAACTTCAGCCTTCTCAAAGACCTCTGTGTAGGAATCCTTTGTGGTAACAAATGCCATCTTCCATGTCCCTCCACAGACTCACACCTATCATATTGCAAAGGCATGCATCCTTGACTACTGATTTTACCATGAGAACTGTTGTAGAATGGATGTTGATGTTTCCACTTGCTCTCATCCATATTTTACCACATGTTTATTTGACATTTCAGGTCCAAATCTGAGGTCACAATTCACTGCTCCCTTGTACTCTCAACTTCACAGAGAAGCTCCTGTGCTTTTCAACTTTCTTTCCTCAAGTGTTTGGTAAAGTGCTTGACACAAGCTAGGCTGCTCATTACATATGTATTGTATTAATGAAACTTTTATTTAATTTACTGTTTACTATAACCTTTACTCTAAATACCCTTGGACTTTTCTAGAGATAGATATGCCTATTTTGAGGAAAATTGCTCTTTAACATTTTCAAAGGTTCTTCTTTACCTGCAGTTTCTACTGCCCTCAGTTATTGAGATTGCAACATAGATATTTCCACTGGTGAATTCTTTCCTCACTGTGGCATTAAATTAAATTATTAAATTAAATTAAATTATTGATCAAGAAATATTCACTTCTTGAAATTTTCATTGGGCTTGGTCATGTGACTTGCTTTGGTTAAAGTATGTTAAAGATGCAACTCGCATGGAGGCTTGAAAGGATTTGTGTGGTTGGGCTTGCCGTCTTGAGCTCCCGAACTTCACCTTGAAAATATGGTTCAGGTAACCACTGGTCAAAAGAAAATACCAGACATATGAAGCAGACCTGGATCCAATACACAGCCTGGAGCCAAGCCTTCTAAGACCAGTTTCGAATAGCCAAATCTCAGCTGACCTGCAGACTCATGAGTGAAAAATAAATACTCAGTTGTTCCATGTCACTATGTTTTAAGATAATTCATTATGCAGCATTATTGTCACAATAATTGACTGTTCTATCCAACCTATAGAATTGGGAGGGATATTTGGAGTTATGGACTAATCTGGGGAATGGTTGAGGGAATAAAACGTTTTTATAATTTTTTTCTTCTTATCAAACTTCTTAGATTCATATGCAAATAAATACATGGACCTACTATATCACCCCTTGACATATGAAGTAACAGTGTCTGAATTTTCATGGAATTTATTTTAAATTCATGCTCTGGAATTTCTGTTATAATAATGAACTACATTTGCCACCTTAGCTCTAAAGTTTCAACTTTTAAGAGTAGAGTTATATTTGTTATCTAATAGCTACATGAACTTACTATGAGCCATTCTTTATACACAATTGCTTATCTTCTTGTGTTTATTCTAGACTACCTTAAATTACATGTTAGCATGAGTTTGTTATTACTGTTACCATTGCATATATAATCTTCCATTTTGCTAACATTCCGGATGGACACTCAGCTACAAATGAATTCTCCTTGTTCATCTGCCTTCAGCCTTAGAATTTTCTTTTTATCATGTGGTCTACACAGCGTTACCATTTTCATAGGTCTAGGAACACAACACTTTTTTTTTTTTTTTTTTTTTTGCCGTATGTGGGCCTCTCACTGTTGTGGCCTCTCCCGTTGTGGAGCACAGGCTCCGGATGCGCAGGCTCAGTGGCCATGGCTCACAGGCCCAGCCGCTCTGCGGCATGTGGCATCTTCCCGGACCGGGGCATGAACCTGTGTCCCTTGCATCGGCAGGTGGACTCTCAACTACTGCGCCACCATGGAAGTCCCGGAACACAACACTTTTAAAAAGGGATAACTAGTACTTTCTGCCATATTAGTTCTTTTGAGTTGTACACACTAGAGATATTCTTCCAGTTATACTGAGAACTACCATTTCCAGTGCACTAGTTAACACTTGTTTCTTAGACCAACTTTGAGAATAATGTTTTCTCTCCACTGGGGTCATACGAAGATGGGGGAGGGAAAATTTTCCCTTTCCTATTTACTGTCCTCCCTTTTCAAGCATACTGGGACTATTGTAATAGGCTGTTTAAAAGCATTTGAAATTCTTTACTGAAGATTTGTGATAATTTCAAAAAGGAATTACAACATGAAATCAAAACAGTTAAAGATATAGAAAACATGATTTAAGGAGTTAGTATCTTCTCCTGAGTGGTGCCAACAATTCCTTCTTTCTCTTCCCTCTTTTTAGTTTTTAACATGACTTCAAATCTCCATCCACTTCCTAAAGAAACAGTACTCTTACCCACAGGGAGGGGTTTAGTGTCTCCAAATACCTACACTTTTCCTACACTTTTCTTTTAAAATTTAAATCATTCAATTTACAATGGTGATTTTGGATTTCCACTCAATGTCAGTGATGCCTAGTAATCCAAGACCTGAGAAATTCCAAAGTGAGAAATCATCAAATAGAGATTAAAAAAGGTGGTTGGGAGAGAATCTGCTATTCTTCAGCCCTGCAAGATAGAGAAGGGGAAGTTGGAGAAGATGGAAATTGGACTGGAGTGGGGAGGAGTGATTTGGAATGTAAAATGTAGAAATGAAGTGGGAAGAATATTCAGACACCAAAATTTTCAACAAAGTGAGAGAACTCTAGCTACTGAAAGTCAGTAGGGTTGATCACACTTTGTTTTATTTGTCCCAATATTTATTCAACCAATATTTATGGAAAACTAGCCATAGTTAGGCACTGTGTTACATAGTTAGATCATAGAAATCAGCATCACAGACATAGTCCTGGAGTTTACAGCTCATAGTTCCTGAAACACACCTTTAATAGAAAGTTATCATTTTGTACCAGGAGGACCAGCTTGAAGCCAAAATATAAACTTTCTCCTATTTTTGCTTCTGTCTTTTAGAGGCCAGACATTATTAACTCCACACATTTGGAAATTTTAAAACATTCTCTCTATTATAATAAAAGAGCATCATTTCCAAATGATGGTGGTGACATGAAGTAGTCTAAGATAAAGGATAGAAGGTTGCATCTCAGATTACTAATTTGCCTCTATTTTGCCTTGAAATCTTGGTAAGTCTTTTTCTGGATCTATTTTCTCATCTCTAAAATACTAAAAGTAATGTTGAGCTGCATTGCATTGGAAGTGGGAGGAAAGATTCCTAAATGATTATAAAGTATTTTGCAGATACAGAATCATGTGTGTACCAGAGGTGATAATATTGAGTGATAGAGAAAATGTTGCTACTTAGGGAGTTAATGTATGAGGGAAAAAAAGAGAAGGGAATAATAGAATAGAAACAAGAGAACAGAACAGGCTTAGAAATGTGAATTAACCTCTTTATCTGAAGGAAGACTGAATTTCCAAAGGCCAACTGTGTTGACTTTATGTCAGTTTAAATAAACTGTGAAGGAAAATGCCTTAAGTGGACACATTTACGTCAACTTTATCTGTGTTTTTCAGTATGCATACTTATGTTTTGTTAAATCAATATTTAAACATTTAACCAAAAAATAGCCCTTCCATGTTAATTCATGTGAATTCATATACGAATTTTTTAGGTAAACACTGTTCTCTTATATTTCATTATTTGGAAAGGAAACTTCTGTCTAATGCCTCATTGAAGATTCAGTGGAATTGTTCTTGCTTCAGTAATTTTCCTATTAAATTACAACTATTAGTCCTAGTTCCTCACCCTAAATGAAACCAATAAAACCACCCAAACTAATGAAGTTGCTTCCAACAGCAAGCTCCTCAGTATGGGGGTACTTCTAATTACTGTTAAAATGAACTGTAACAGAATGTCTCCAGAATGTAATGTCCCAGAACTATAAACCAAAACTGTAAACAGATGTGCAACTCCTAATCTTTTCATTTCACCTTTGTAGTCACAGCACTTCAACTAATTTAAAAATATTGGTAGACAAGAAAAATAATGGATTTGAACGTAAAGCAGGAAAAATTTACAAGAATTTTCTTATGTTATTATAATAAGAGCATATTGGTTATATTTTGTTTTGCAAGTAGGATTTATTTTCTCTCCTGGATATGAACTTTTTTGCTCACACATTTATGTCTCTCTGCACTAACTGCCATGTTTAGGTAGTATTTAAGACTACATTGAATAAGGATGGTGATGCAGCTTATACAGCAGAAAACACTGTCAGTGCTGAAATAACTTGTACAGGGGAATGGCTTTAGATCAGTTTTAATTAAGGTGTGCTTCCCTTTCCAATGTAATTTTATGCCTAAAGCAATACAAAGCAGAACTTCTATTCAAATAAGGTAGGTACTCTATAAACAGGAAAGCATGCTGCTTTTGTTGACACTAATTCAACCTTAACATGGATTTCAAAACAGAAACAGGTGTCAATTTAATTGATAAATTCAAATGTTGCAGGAGTTAAACACACATAAGACAAAAAGTTATGAAACCTGAGGAATAAATTATTATAGAGGAAGTGAAAAAACCATTTTAGAATTTGGAAAGACTGTGTAGAGGCAATCTTAAAATTTAACTCTGCTTTTCCCTAAGCGAGGGGAAAAGAAAACTGGCAGTGTGAATAATAATAATAAAATAGTAAGTTTGTTTTTATATATATGGCTTATAAATTACAAAAAATATATGAAATACACTTGAAAACACTGGACTATTAGAAAGGAGATATGGCTTCTAATTCTGACTCTTGACTGAGAAAAGCTGTGCGTCTGTATTCAACTCATCTAACCTCATTGGGTCTGTTTCCTTAACTATAAAACAGAGATAGTAAAATTGAACATGTGATCCACATGGCTTCCTCCATGTCTACCACTCCCTCCTGCTGTTCTATGACATGAGGATACTCATACTTCACACAGGGACTATTTTTGGAATATATATAGCATTCAAGATCCATGAAATGTTATTTCTTTTGTGAAAAATTTGCAAGGATATATATTTTTTATAAGGACTATATATTTTTATTTAATAATACATATGAATAAATAGTACAGTAGATTTGTATTTTATAACCCTAGCTCAGCTGGAACTTTATTTCCTATAACTCCCACCTCTGCACATTTGCCAACTAGCATGGGCCACAAGAGACATTTTGAGAGAAGTTTGACAGGTAGAAGGGAATCACCATCTGTAAGCCACATTGATGTTTATCTGATGGCTTATTTTGTTGGCATGGGCAGAAGCTGGACCACAGCTCCTCTGACTCCTAGGCCAGATGTATGGTTAGCAACATGAAGCAGAGTGCCAGCTTCTCCTGAAGATCAACTCAACTTCCATATTGGAGCTTTCAAGCTATGGTTATTCCAGTTCACCTTTATGGATTTTAGGATATCCCCACAGGTTCAGTTTGCTCTTGCTTCCCTTACCTCACATCTTTTCTTTCCTACTACCTTTTCTGTGAACCTCAGGTTTCACAACTAGACACAATCGTAATAGCATTGATAGTGACCCAGCTTTTTGGATTCTTTAATCAATAGAAAAGAGGCCAGATGAGAAATTCAGGCAAGGCTTTACTGGGACTTGTGTTGCAGCCGGGGGAGTGAAAACAAGTAACAAGTTCCCTTGTTTGCTCCCTGAGGGGGGATGAACTGGTCTCTTTAAGGGGGTGAGGGTAGGGGCATATCCATGGGAGGGCCTACACTCTGGTGGTGCTGTGTGCATGAATCATGTGGAGTACACTGCTTTTGCTCCCCATACCTCAGAAGTGGCAGCTGGGTTTTTGGTCTTTTTGTACCATGTTGTTCATAATTTGCCTCACTGAACATGCACGGAGTTTTTTTGTCCCTTATAGTTTCTTTGTATCTGTTGCTGGAGGAGATGTTTGACCAGGTGCAAGCACTGCATTAAAGCATCCTAGGTCCCAGGTCCCAGCCTGTCACAGAAGCACAGAGAATGATTACATAATTGTATAAAGTCAAATCCTGCTAATAAATACTTGTGTGTATGTGTATGTGTGCGTGTACGTGTATGTGTGTATGTTTTTCTGCTGCTTCTTTGACTAAACTCTGAAATATAAGATCCCCAGATTTATTATCTATACTTCTTTGAGAAATAATTTGATCTCCTCTTTAAAAAAAATTATTGAAGTATAGTTGATTTACAATGTTGTGTTAGTTTCAGGTTTACAGCAAAGTGAATCAGTTATACATATACATATATCCATTATTTTTCAGATTCTTTTCCCATATAGGTTATTACAGAATATTGAGTAGATTTCCCTGTGCTATAGAGTAGGTCCTTATTATCTATTTTTAAAATTTTTATTTTATATTGGAGCATAGTTGATTAACAATGTTGTGTTGGTTTCAGGTGTACAGCAAAATGATTCAGTAATACATAAACATGTATCAATCCTTTTCTAAATTCTTTTCCCATTTAGGTTATTACACAATACTGAGTGGCATTCCAAGTACTATACAGTAGGTCCTTGTTGGTTATCTGTTTTTTTTTTTTTTAAATATTTATTTATTTATTTATTTGGTTGCACTAGGTCTTAGTTGCAGCAAGGAGGGCTTCTTAGTTGCGGCAGGTGGGCTCCTTAGTTGTGGCACGCATGTGGGACCTAGTTCCCTGACCAGGGATCGAACCCAGGCCCCCCGCATCGGGAACATGGAATCACAACCACTGTGCCACCAGGGAAGTCCCGGTTATCTGTTTTATTTTATTTTTTAACATCTTATATATATATATATATATATGTCAATGCCACTCTCTCACTTCATCCTAGCTTCCTCTTCCCCTTTTCCGTGTCTCAAGTCCATAGCTTACGTCTGTGTCTTTATTCATGTGCTGCCCCTAGGTTCTTCAGAACGTTTTTCTTTATTTTAGATTCCATATATATGTGTTAGCATACGGTATTTGTTTTTCTTTTTCTGACTAGCTTCACTCTGTATGACAGACACTAGGTCCATCCACCTCACTACAAATAACTCAATTTTGTTTCCTTTTATGGCTGAGTAATATTCCATTGTATATATGTGCCACAATTTCTTTATCCATTCATCTGTCGATGGACATTTAGGGTACTTACATGTCCTGGCTATTGTAAATAGAGTTGTAATGAATATTGTGATACATGACTCTTATTGAATTATGGTTTTCTCAGGGTATATGCCCAGTAGTGGGATTGCTGGGTCATATGGTAGTTCTATCTTTAGTTTTTTAAGGAACATCCATACTGTTCTCCATAGTGGCTGTATCAATTTACATTCACACCAACATTGCAAAAAGGTACCTATTTCTCCACACCCTCTCCAGCATTTATTATTTGTAGATTTTTTGATGGTGGCCATTCTGACTGGAGTGAGGTGATACCTCATTTTAGTTTTGACTTGAATTTCTCTAATGATTAGTGATGTTGAACATCCTTTCATGTTGGCAATCTGTATATCTTCTTTGGAGAAATCTCTATTTAAGTCTTCTGCCCATTTTTGGATTGGGTTGTTTGTTTTCTTGATATAGAGCTGCATGAGCTACTTGTATGTTTTGGAGATTAATCCTTTGTCAGTTGCATCATTTGCATATTTTCTCTCACTCTGAGGGTTGTCTTTTCATCTTGCTTGTGGTTCCTTTGCTGTGCAATAGCTTTTAAGTTTTCTTATGTCCCAGTAATTTATTTTTGTTTTTATTTCCATTCTTCTAGGAGGTGGGTCAAAAGCATCTTGTTGTGATTTATGTCATAGAGTGTTCTGCCTATGTTTTCCTCTAAGAGTTTTATAGTGTCTGGCCTTACCATTGGGTCTTTAATCCATTTTGAGTTTATTCTTGTGTATGGTGTTAGAGAGTGTTCTAATTTCATTCTTTTACATGTAGGTATCCAGTTTCCCAGCACCACTTATTGAAGAGGCTGTCTTTTCTCCACTGTATATTCTGCCTCCATTATCAAAGATAAGGTGACCATAGGTGCGTGGGTTTATCTCTCGGCTTTCTATCCTGTTCAATTGATCTTTCTGTTTTTGTGCCAGTACCATACTGTCTTGATTACTGTAGCTTTGTAGTATAGTCTGAAGTCAGGGAGCCTGATTCCTCCAGCTCTGTTTACTTTTTTCTCAAGATTACTTTAGCTAAACAGGGTCTTTTGTGTTTCCATACAAATTGTGAAAATTTTGTTCTAGTTTTGTGAAAAATGTCATTAGTAGTTTGACAGGGATTGCATTGAATCTGTAGATTGCTTTGGGTAGTATAGTCATTTTCAGAATGTTGATTCTTCCAATCCAAGAACATTATCTATCTCTCTATCTGTTTGTATCATCTTTAATTTCTTTCTTCATTGTCTTATGGTTTTCTGTATACAGGTCTTTTGTCTCCTTAGGTAGGTTTATACCTAGGTATTTTGCTCTTTTTGTTGCAATAGTAAATGGGAGTGTTTCCTTAAATTCTCTTTCAGATTTTTCATCATTAGTATATAGGAATGCAAGAGATTTCTGTGCATTACTTTTGTAGCCTGCTACTTTACCCAATTCACTGATTAGCTCTAGAAGTTTTCTGGTAACATCTTTAGGATTCTCTATGTATAGTATCATGTCATCTGCAAACAGTGACAATTTTACCTCTTCTTTTCTGATTTGGATTCCTTTTATTTCTTTTTATTCTTTGATAGCTGTGGGTAAAACTTCCAAAACTATGTTGAATAAGAGTGGTGAGAGTGGGCAACCTTGTCTTGTTCCTGATCTTAGTGGAAATGCTTTCAGTTTTTCACCATTGAGAACAATGTTGGCTGTGGGTTTGTCATTAGGGCCTTTATTATATTGAAGTAAGTTCCCTCAGTGCCTACTCTCAGGAGGGTTGTTTTAAAATCATAAATCATGTTGAATTTTGTCAAAAGCTTTTTCTGCATCTAATGAGATTATCATATAATTTTTCTCCTTCTATTTGATAATACGGTGTATCACATTGATTGATTTGCATATCTTGAAGAATCCTTGCATTCCTGGGTTAAACCCCACTTGTATGGGGTTTAACTTGTATGTATACAATTATTGTATGATCCTTTTAATGTGCCATTGGATTCTCTCTACTAGTATTTTGGTGAGGATTTTTGCATCTATGTTCATCAGTAATATTGGCCTGTAGTTTTCTTTTTTGGTGACATCTTTTTCTGGTTTTGATATCAGGGTGATGGTGGCCTCATAGAATGAGTTGGGAGTGTTCCTCCCTCTGCTATATTTTGGCAGAGTTTGAGAAAGATAGCTGTTGTGGTTGTGCTTTTCTAAGAATTTGTCCATTTCTTCCATGTTGTCCATTTTACTGGCATATAGTTTGTAGTAATCTCTCATGATTCTTTGTATTTCTGCAGTGTCAGTTGTTACTTCTCCTTTTTCATTTCTAGTTTTCTTAATTTGAGTCTTCTCTCTTTTTTTCTTGATGAGTCTCGCTAATGGTTTATCAATTTTGTTTATCTTCTTACAGAACCAGCTGTTAATTTTATTGATCTTTGCTGTTGTTTCCTTCATTTCTTTTTTATTTATTTCTTATCTGATCTTTCCTTCTGCTAACTTTGGGGTTTTTTTTGTTTCTCTTTCTCTAGTTGTTTTAGGTGTAAGTTTAGGTTGTTTATCTGAGATATTTCTTGTTTGTTGAGGTAGGATTGTATTGCTATAAAGTTCCCTCTTACAACTGCTTTTGCTGCATCCCATAGGTTTTGGGTCATCATGTTTTCACTTTCATTTGTTTATAGGTATTTTTTATTTCCTCTTTGATTTCTTCAGTGATTCGTGGTTATTTAGTAGTGTATCTATTAGCCTCCATGTGTTTGTATTTTTCGCATATTATTTTCCTATAATTGATATCTAATCTTATAGCAGTGTGGTTGGAAAAGATACTTGATATAATTTCAATTTTCTTAAATTTACCTAGGTTTGATTTGTGACCCAAGATATGATCTATCCTGGAGAATGTTCCATGAGCACTTGAGAAGAAATTGTATGTATTCTTTTGTTTTTGGATGGAATGCCTGATAATATCTATTAAGTCTGTCTTGTTTAATGTGTCATTTAAAGCTAGTGTTTCCTTATTTATTATTATTATTATTTTTTGCGGTATGCAGGCCTCTCACTGTTCTGGCCTCTCCTGTTGTGGAGCACAGGCTCTGGACGCACAGGCTCAGCAGCCATGGCTATCGGGCCAACCGCCCTGTGGCACGTGGGATCTTCCCGGACTGGGATACGAACACGTGTCCCCTGCATTGGCAGGCAGACTCTCAACCACTGCGCCACCAGGGAAACCCTCCTTATTTATTTTTATATGGATGGTCTATCTGTTGGTGAGAGTGGGTGTGAAAATCCCCTACTATTATTGTTTTACTGTTGATTTTCCCTTTTATGGCTGTAGACATTTTCCGTATGTATTGAGGTGCTCCTATGTTGAGTTCATTAATATTTACAATTATTGTATCATTTTCTTGCATTGGTCCCTTGACCATTATGTAATGTTCCTCTTTATCTCTTATAATAGTCTTTATTTTAAAGTCTACTTTGTCTTATATGAGAATTGCTACTCCAGCTTTCTTTTGATTTCCATTTGCATGGAATATCTTTTCAAATCTCCTCCCTTTCAGTCTGTATGTGTCCCTAGTTCTGAAGTGGGTACTTTGTAGACAGCATATATATGGGTCTTGTTTTTGTATCCATTCAGTCAGTCTATGTCTTTTGGTGGGAACATTTAATTCATTTACATTTAAGGTCATTATCAATATATATGTTCCTATTACCATTTTCATAATTGTTTTGGGTTTGTTATTGTAGGTGTTTTTCTTTTCTTGTGTTTCCTGCCTAGAGAAGTTCCTTTAGCATTTGTTGTAAAGCTGGTTTGGTGGTGCTGAATTCTGTTAGCAGTTGCTTGTCTGTTTTAATTTCTCCATCAATTCTGAAAGACAACCTTGTTGGTTACAGTAATCTTTGTAGGTTTCTCTCTTTCACCACTTTAAATATGTCCTGCCACTCCATTCTGGTGTGCAGAGTTTCTGCTGGAAGATCAGCTGCTTACCTTATGGGGATTCCCTTGTGTGTTATTTGTTGCTTTTCCCTCGCTGCTTTTAATATTTTTTCTTTGCACTTATATTTTGTTAGTTTGATTAATATGTGTCTTGATGTGTTTCTCCTTGGATTTATCCTGTATGGGACTCTCTTTGCTTCCTGGACTTGATTGAATATTTTCTTTCCCAGATTTGGGGAGTTTTCAACTATAATCTCTTCAAATATTTTCTCAGTCACATTTTCTTTTTTTTTTCTCTTCTTCTTCTGGGACCCCTATAATTCAAATGTTGGTGTGTTTAATGTTCCAGAGGTGTCTGAGACTGTCCTCATTTCTTCTCATTCTTTTCTCTTTATTCTTCCCTGTGGTAGTTATTTCCACTATTTTACCTTCCAGGTCACTTATCCATTCTTCTGCCTCAGTTATTCTGCTATTGATTCCTTTTAGAGAATTTTTAATTTCATTTATTTTGTTGTTCCTCATTGTTTGTTTCCTCTTTAGTTCTTCTAGGTCCTTGTTAAATGTTTCTTGTATTTTCTCCATTCTATTTCCAAGATTTTGAATCATCTCTACCATCATTACTCTGAATTTTTTTTTAGGTAGCCTGACTCTTTCCTCTTTATTTGTTTGGTCCAGTGGGTTTTTACCTTGTGCCTTCATCTGCTGTGTATTTCTCTGTCTTCTCATTTTGCTTAACTTACTGCTTTGGGGTTCTCCTTTTTGCAGGCTGCAGGTTCGTAGTTCCCATTGTTTTTAGTGTCGGCCCCCAGTGGGTATGGTTGGTTCAGTGGGTTGTGTAGGCTTCCTGGTGGTGGGGAACAGGTGCCTGTCTTCTGGTGGATGAAGCTGGATCTTGTGTGGGCAGGACCACATCCGGTGGTGTGTTTTGGGGTGTCTGTGAACTTATGATTTTAGGCAGATTCTCTGCTAATGGGTGGGGTTGTGTTCCTGTCTTGCTAGTTGTTTGTCATAGGGTGTCCAGTACTGTAGCTTGCTGGTCATTGAGTGGAGCTGGGTCTTAGCGTTGAGATCAATATCTTTGGGAGAGATTTGTCATTTGATATTACGTGTTGCAGGGAGGTCTCAGGTTGGTCAGTGAGTTGATCAGCTCTTGCACATCAGAAGCTCAGGCCTGATACCAGGCTGGAGCACCAAGACCCTGTCAGTCACACATCTCAGAAGGAAAGGGAGAAAAAAATCAAGAAATAGATAAAATAATTAAAATGAAAAAAACATTATAAATAAAAAAGTAATAAAAAAGAAAGAGCGAAGGCAGAGAACAATGAAACCAAACAACAAATCCGCCACTGATAACCAGTGCTATAAACTATACTAAAAAAAACAAAAACAAAATGGACAGACAGAATCCTAGGACAAATGGTAAAAGCAAAGATTTTGGGAAGTCTGAGTTCCCAAAATTCAGTGTTCAGTAGGTATTCTGTAGGTGTTGTTCCACATTTAGATGTATTTTTGATGTATTTGTGGGGAGGAAAGTGATCTCCACGTGTTACTCCTCCGCCACCTTGAAGGTCCCCTTTAAATATTCTTTAACGTGTTTTATTTTATTTATTTCTTTAATTGAAGAACCACTGGTTTACAAGGTTGCATTAGTTTCTGGTGTACAGCAAAATGATGCCATTATCCATAAATAGATATTCTTTTTACAACTTTGATGTTTTTTAAAAGCAAATTTGATAGGTTTATTTAGTTGCTGAAGCCTAATTTCTAGTGAGGTCATGTGGAAGAAAGAATGATCTTATTCCAAGGAGACTCATAGTATAGAAATAGTACATTTGTGACCACTTTGAAAAGCT
>NW_020175536.1:368195-492916 GCF_003031525.2 Neophocaena asiaeorientalis asiaeorientalis | reverse complement strand
TATATATATATATATACTGTAGTAACTCTTAGGGCTTTTTTAAAAGAAAGATTTACCAGAAGACATAGTGAGTTCCTTGCCCTGTAGGTGTTCAGTCAACAGCCTGTCAGAAACTTGAAAGGACTATTAATGAGGGGATGTTGCCAAATCTAATATATATGAGTGTGTGTATGTGTGTGTTCACTCACACACACGTGTGTGTTTGGGTCTGTGTATGCTCATTCACATGTGATTTGGAAAAGCTTCTTTGTTGAAGAATGTTACTCCTCTGCCTCACCTGTTCCATCAGTTAGAATCATTGCTCTACTATGGATTATGAAGTCCTGTATGTAATCCGTATAGTGTATTAAGGCCCAATTTATAGTTTTGTCAAGCATATTTTGGCATATGTGCATATTTATTTTATACTCAATTTATTTGATACTCAGTGAAACAACCTCTGTTTTACAACAACTATGCTCTCTGGAAAGACAAAACACTTTCAAAAAGGTTGGGAGAGTTTCTCATAGAATCTTGAAATATGTATTAGTGGGGTAAATAATACATAACAGAGGGTAATACTGGTTACTAAAAATTCATGTATATTGATTGATTTTTGTACTTAGAATTTTCAGAGACCACATTGTAAAGATATGACTCAGGCAAATCTTAGAAATTTCTTTTTGTCTTCAGATCCACAATTTCCTGTCATTATTTTTAACAGCCCAAACACTTCTGTTTCTAAAAACTACACTGTAAAATTTTCCTCTCTCTATATATTCCTTGTGATAGAGCCATGTTCATCCTCTTCTTCTCTCTTCCATATATTACCCCATCACTTGTGTATCATCTATGATGATTTTCCAATTGGTCTTTTTGGTTGCCCTTCAGTATCAACACTTCTTTTTGATTTGGACACATACTAACTTTTTGTCTTTCTTGCTAATAAAAGTTTATATGTAATTTCATAGTCCCAAGAAAAGACAACTGAATATCAATTTTTTATTTTTCAGTGGAGGACAGGTATTGCTAGGTCAAAAAAAATTTCCAGTTAACCTCAGTGAGAACAAAACATAGAAAGCTAAAGTGGACAACATGAAACTTATTGTCTAGAAATTGATTCAAAAGGTCAATATTATATAAACTGTTCTAAATTTATCTCTGTACTTTGGGCATATAATAATCTCCTAGATCATGCTGGTTTTATTCATTGCTAGGATGAATTTTATAGCACAGGTTGTCTTTATTTATTTATTTTTTACATATTTATTGGAGTATAATTACTTTACAAGGGTGTGTTAGTTTCTGCTTTATAACAAAGTGAATCAGTTATACATATACATATGTTCCCATATCACTTCCCTCTTGCTCCTCCCTCCCTGCCACCCTCCTTATCCCACCCCTCCAGGTGGTCACAAAGCACAGAGTTGATCTACCTGTGCTATGCAGCTGCTTCCCACTAGCTATCTACCTTACGTTTCGTAGTGTATATATGTTCACGCTTCTCTCTCGCTTTGTCACATCTTACTCTTCCCCCTCCCCATATCCTCAAGTCCATTCTCTAGTAGGTCTGTGTCTTTATTCCTGTCTTATCCCTAGGTTCTTCATGACATTTTTTTCCCTTAAATTCCATATATATGTGTTAGCATATGGTATTTGTCTTTCCCTTTCTGACTGACTTCACTCTGTATGACAGACTCTAGGTCTATTCACCTTATTACAAATAGGTCAATTTTATTTCTTTTTATGGCTGAGTAATATTCCATTGTATATATGTGCCACATCTTCTTTATCCATTCATCTGATGATGGACACTTAGGCTTTTTCCATCTCCTGGCTATAGTAAATAGAGGTGCAATGAACATTTTGGTACATGACTCATTTTGAATTATGGTTTTCTCAGGGTATATGCCCAGTAGTGGGATTGCTGGGCCATATGGTAGTTCTATTTGTAGGTTTTTAAGGAACCTCCATACTGTTCTCCATAGTGGCTGAACCAATTCACATTCCCACCAGCAGTGCAAGAGTGTCCCCTTTTCTCCACACCCTCTCCAGCATTTATTGTTCCTAGAATTTTTGATAATGGCCATTCTGACTGGTGTGAGATGATATCTCATTGTAGTTTTGATTTGCATTTCTCTAATGATTAGTGATGTTGAGCATTCTTTCATGTGTTTGTTGTCAGTCTGTATATCTTCTTTGGAGAAATGTCTATTTAGGTCTTCTGCCCATTTTTGGATTGGGTTGTTTGTTTTTTTGTTATTGAGCTGCATGAGCTGCTTGTAAATTTTGGAGATTAATCCTTTGTCAGTTGCTTCATTTGCAAATGTTTTCTCCCATTCTGAGGGTTGTCTTTTGGTCTTGATTATGGTTTCCTTTGCTGTGCAAAAGCTTTGAAGTTTCATTAGGTCCCATTTGTTTATTTTTGTTTTTATTTCCATTTCTCTAGGAGGTGGGTCAAAAAGGATCTTGCTGTGATTTATGTCATAGAGTGTTCTGCCTATGTTTTCCTCTAAGAGTTTGATAGTTTCTGGCCTTACATTTAGGTCTTTAATCCATTTTGAGCTTATTTTTGTGTATGGTGTTAGGGAGTGATCTAATCTCATACTTTTACATGTGCCTGTCCAGTTTTCTCAGCACCACTTATTGAAGAGGCTGTCTTTTCTCCACTGTACATTTCTGCCTCCTTTGTCAAAGATAAGGTGACTATTGTCGGTGGGTTTACCTCTGGGCTTTCTATACTGTTCCATTGATCTGTCTTTCTGTTTTTATGCCAGTACCATACTGTCTTGATTACTGTAGCTTTGTAGTATAGTCTGAAGTCAGGGAGCCTGATTCCTCCAGCTCCGTTTTTCATTCCCAAGATTGCTTTAGCTATTCAGGATCTTTTGTGTTTCCATACAAATTGTGAAAATTTTTGTTCTAGTTCTGTGAAAAATGCCAGTGGTAGTTTGATAGGGATTGCATTGAATCTGTAGATTGCTTTGGGTAATAGAGCCATTTTCACAATATTGATTCTTCCAATCCAAGAACATGGTATATCTCTCCATCTATTTGTATCATCTTTAATTTCTTTCATCAGTGTCTTATACTTTTCTGCATACAGCTATTTTGTCTCCTTAGGTCGGTTTATTCCTAGATATTTTATTTTTTTTTGTTGCAATGATGAATGAGAGTGTTTTCTTGATTTCACTTTCAGATTTTTCATCATTAGTGTATAGGAATGCCAGAGATTTCTGTGCATTAATTTTGTATCCTGCTACTTTACCAAATTCATTGATTAGCTCTAGTAGTTTTCTGGTAGCATCTTTAGGATTCTCTATGTATATTATCATGTCATCTGCAAAAAGTGACAGCTTTACTTCTTCTTTTCCACTTTGGATTCTTTTTATTTCCTTTTACTCACTGATTGCTGTGGCTAAGACTTCCAAAATTATGTTGAATAAGAGTGGTGAGAGTGGACAACCCTTTCTTGTTCCTGATCTTAGTGGAAATGCTTTCAGTTTTTCACCATTGAGGATGATGTTGGCTGTGGGTTTGTCATATATGGCCTTTATTATGTTGAGGAAAGTTCCCTCTATGCCTACTTTCTGCAGGGTTTTTATCATAAATGGGTGTTGAAAGCTTTCTCTGCATGTATTGAGATGATCATATGGTTTTTCTCCTTCAATTTCTTAATATGGTATATCACGTTGATTGATTTACGTATATTGAAGAATCCTTGCATTCCTGGAATAAACCCCACTTGATCATGGTGTATGATTCGTTTAATGTGCTGTTGGATTCTGTTTGCTAGTATTTTGTTGAGGATTTTTGCATCTATGTTCATCAGTGATATTGGCCTGTAGTTTTCTTTCTGTGTGACATCTTTGTCTGGTTTTGGTATCAAGGTGATGATGGCCTCGTAGAATGAGTATGGGAGTGTTCCTCCATCTGTGATATTTTGGAAGAGTTTGAGAAGGGTATGTGTTAGCTCTTCTCTAAATGTTTGATAGAGTTCTCCTGTGAAGCCATCTGGTGCTGGCTTCTGTTTTTTGGAAGATTTTTAATCACAGTTTCAATTTCAGTGCTTGTGATTGGTCTGTTCATATTTTCTATTTCTTCCTGATTCAGTCTTGGCAGATTGTGTATTTCTAAGAATTTGTCCATTTCTTCCAGGTTGTCCATTATATTGGCATAGAGTTGCTTGTAGTAATCTCTCATGATCTTTTGTATTTCTGCAGTGTCAGTTTTTACTTCTCCTTTTTCATTTCTAATTCTATTGATTTGAGTCTTCTCCCTTTTTTCCTTGATGAGTCTGGCTAATGTTTTATCAATTTTCTTTATCTTCTCAAAAAGCAGCTTTTAGTTTTATTGATCTTTGCTATCATTTCTTTTATTTCTTTCACATTTATTTCTGATCTAATTTTTATGATTTTTTTCCTTCTGCTAACTTTTATTTTGTTGTTGTTGTTGTTGTTCTTCTTTCTCTAATTTCTTTAGGTGCAAGGTTAGATTGTTTATTCGAGTTGTTTCCTGTTTCTTAAAGGGGGGTTGTATTTCAATAAACTTCCCTCTTAGAACTGTTTTTGCTGCAACCCATAGGTTTTGAGTCGTCGTGTCTCCATTGTCATTTGTTTGTAGGTATTTTTTGATTTACTCTTTGATTTTTTTCAGTGATCACGTCGTTATTAAGTATTGTATTGCTTAGCCTCCATGTGTTTGTATTTTTTACAGATCTTTTCCTCTAATTGATATCTACTCTCATAGCATTGTGGTCAGAAAAGATACTTGATACAATTTCAATTTTCTTAAATTTACCAAAGCCTGATTTGTGACCGAAGATATGATCTATCCTGAGAATGTTCCATGAGCATTTGAGAAAAATGTGTATCCTGTTGTTTTTGGATGAAGTGTCCTATAAATATCAATTAAGTCCATCTTGTTTAATGTACCATTTAAAGCTTGTGTTTCCTTATTTATTTTCTTTTTGGATGATCTGTCCACTGGTGAAAGTGGGGTGTTAAAGTCCCCTACTATGAATGTGTTACTGTTGATTTCCCCTTTTATGGCTGTTAATATTTGCCTTATGTATTGAGGTGCTCCTATGTTGGGTACATAAATATTTACAATGTTATATCTTCTTCTTGGATTGATCCCTTGATCATTATGTACTGTCCTTTTTTGTGTCTTGTAATAGTCTATATTTTAAAATCTATTTTGTCTGATATGAGAATTGCTACTCCAGCTTTCTTTTGGTTTACATTTGCATGGAATATATTTTTCCATCCCCTACTTTCAGTCTGTATGTGTCTCTAGGTCTGAATTGGGTCTCTTGTAGACAGCATATATATGGGTCTTGTTTTTGTATCCATTCAGCCAATCTGTGTTTTTTGGTGGGAGCATTTAGTCCATTTACATTTAAGGTAATTATCAATATGTATGTTCCTATTCCCATTTTCTTAATTGTTTTGGGTTTGTTACTGTAGGTCTTTTCCTTCTCTTGTGTTTCTTGCCTAGAGAAGTTCCTTTAGCATTTGTTGTAAAGCTGGTTTGGTGGTGCTGAACTCTCTCAGCGCTGCTTGTTTGTAAATGTTTTAATTTCTTCATCAAATCTGAATGAGATCCTTGCTGGTTAGAGTAATCTTGGTTGCAGGTTTTTTTCTCCTTCATCACTTTAAGTATATCCTGCGAGTCCCTTCTGACTTACAGATTTTCTGCTGAAAGATCTGCTGTTAACCTTACGGGTTTCCCTTGTCTGTTATTTGTTGTTTTTCCCTTGCTGCTTTTAATATGTTTTCTTTGTATTTAATTTTTGACAGTTTTATTAATATGTGTTTTGGCATATTTCTCTTTGGATTTATCCTGTATGGGGCTCTCTGTGCTTCCTGGACTTGATTAATTATTTCCTTTCCCACATTAGGGAAGTTTTCAACTATAATCTCTTCAAATATTTTCTCAGTCCCTTTCTTTTTATCTTCTTCTTCTGGAACTCCTGTAATTCGAATGTTGTTGCATTTAATGTTGTCCCAGAGGTCTCAGAGACTGTCCTCAGTTCTTTTGTGTTTATTCAGCTCTGCAGTAGTTATTTCCACTGTTTTATCTTCCAGGTCACTTATCCATTCTTCTGCCTCAGTTATTCTGCTATTGATCCCATCTAGAGTATTTTTAATTTCATTTATTGTGTTGTTCATCATTGCTTATGTCATCTTTAGTTCTTCTATGTCCTTGTTAAATGTTTCTTGCATTTTCTCTATTCCATTTCCAAGATTTTGCATCATTTTTACTACTATCATTATTCTGAATTCTTTTTCAGGTAGACTTCCTATTTCCTCTTCATTTGTTAGGGCTGGTGGGTTTTTATCTTGCTCCTTCATCTGCTGTGTGTTTTTCTGTCTTCTCATTTTGCTTATCTTACTGTGTTTGGGGTCTCCCTTTTGTGGGCTGCAGGTTCGTGGTTCCCGTTGTTTTTGTTGTCTGTCCCCAGTGGCTAAGGTTGGTTCAGTGGGTTGTGTAGGTGTCCTGATGGAGGGGACTAGTGCCTGTGTTTTGCTGGATGAGGCTGGATCTTGTCTTTCTGGTGGGCAGGTCCACACCTGGTGGTGTGTTTTGGGCTGTCTGTGGCCTTATTATGATTTTAGGTAGCCTCTCTGCTAAGGGGTGGGGCTGTGATCCTGTCTTGCTAGTTGTTTGGCATAGGGTGTCCAGCACTGTAGCTTGCTGGTCGCTGAGTGAAGCTGGGTGCTGGTGTTGAGATGGAGATCTCTCGGAGATTTTTGCCATTTGATATTATGTGGAGCTGGGAGCTCTCTTGTGGACCAGTGTCCTGAAGTTAGCTCGCTCACATCAGAGGCACAGCACTGACTCCTGGCTCAGCACCAAGAGCTTTTCATCCACATGGCTCAGAATAAAAGGGAGAAAAAGTAGAAAGAAAGAATTAGTAGAAGTAGAAAGAAAGAAAGAAAGAAGTAAAGAAAGAAAGGAGGGCGGGAGGGAGGAAGGGAGGGAGGAAGGAAGGAAGAAGGGAAGGAAGGAAAAAAGGAAGGAAAGAAAGAAGATAAAGTAAAATAAAATAAAGTAAGATAAAATATAATAAAGTTATTAAAATAAAGAATAATTATTAAGAAAAAAATTAAAACAAAACAACAACAACAAAAAACGGACGGATAGAATGCTAGGACAAATGATGGAAGCAAAGTTATACAGACAAAATCTCACACAGAAGCATACACACACACTCACAAAAAGAGGAAAAAGGGAAAAAATCATAAATCTTGCTCTCAAAGTCCACCTCCTCAATTTGGGATGATTCGTTGTCTATTCACGTATTTCACAGATGCAGGTACATCAAGTAGATTGTGGACCTTTAATCTGCTGCTTCTGAGGCTGCTGGGAGAGATTTCCCTTTCTCTTCTTTGTTCTCACAGCTCCCAGGGGCTCAGCTTTGGATTTGGCCCCGCCTCTGCATGTAGGTCGCTGGAGGGCGTCTGTTGTTCGCTCAGACAAGACAGGGTTAAAGGAACAGCTGCTTCCGGGCTCTGGCTCACTCAGGCCAGTGGCAGAGAGGGGCACGGAGTGAGGGGCGAGCCTGCGGCGGCAGAGACTGGCGTGATGTTGCACTAGCCTGAGGCTCGACATGCATTCTCCCGGGAATGTTGTCCCTGGATCCTGGTTCCCTGGCAGTGGCGGGCTGCACAGGCTCCCCGGAAGCGGGGTGTGGATAGTGACCTGTGCTCGCACACAGGCTTCTTGGTGGTGGCAGCAGCAGCCTTAGCATCTCATGCCCGTCTCTGGGGTCTGCGCTTTCAGCTGCGGCTCGCGCCCGTCTCTGGAGCTCCTTTAAGCAGTGCTCTTAATCCCCTCTCCTCGTGCACCAGGAAACAAAGAGGGAGGAAAATGTCTCTTGCCTCTTTGGCAGGTCCAGACTTTTCCCAGACTCCCTCCCGGCTAGCCTTGGTAAACTAACCCACCTGCAGGCTGTGTTCACGCTGCCAACCCCAGTCCTCTGTGCTCCCACTGAAGCCCGAGCCTCAGATCCCAGCCCCACCCGCCTCGGCGGCTGAGCAGACAAGCCTCTCAGGCTGGTGAGTGCCGGTCGGCACCGATCCTCTCTGCGGGAACCTCTCCGCTTTGCCCTCCACACCCCTGTTGCTGTGCTCTCCTCCATGGCTCTGAAGCTTTCCCCCCTGCCGTCTCCGCCCGCGAAGAGGCTTTCTAGTGTGTGACAACCTTTCCTCCTTCACAGCTCCCTCCTACTGATGCAGGTCCCGTCCCTATCCTTTTGTCTCTGTTTTTTTGTTTTTTTGTTTTTTTCCCCTACCCAGGTACGTGGGGAGTTTCTTGCCTTTTGGGAGGTCTGAGGTCTTCTGCCAGCATTCAGTAGGTGTTCTGTAGGAGTTGTTCCACGTGTAGATGTATTTCTGGTGTATCTGTGGGGAGGAAGGTGATCTCCATATCTTACTCTTCCGCCATCTTCCCCTCGTCTCCCAGGTTGTCCTTTATCTACATGATTGAATCTTTTATTATTTTGAAAATAATTTACAAGCTTTTTGAGCAATTATGGCATGGTTAAAATTCTTTATCCATAACACAAGAGTCTGTAAGTTCAAAGTTATCTCTGTGTCTTTGATAGTTAGATGCTTTGCTCTGAGGAAAAGCATGTGTAGCTGTGAGTATACTCTCTGGGGTACAAGTGCAGTAGCCCAGAACCTGTACATTCAAACATTCTGGACAGAAACTGCCAAAACAATAATAGGATTCCTGATGAGATATTTTTTGTCAATATCTAGACATTGTGAGTAAAATCTATGCACAGCTACATACAAGACATTGGTTCACATCTTTCATATTTTCCATGTCTCCTGAGTGTGAATCTTGCTGCCCAATTTGTGTGAATATTCATGAGCAAGTGGAACCAGTGAACTGTTAGGAATGTCACAGTTGCTTATTATAGCCTATTGGTTGAGATGGTAGTAGAGTGAATATGTGTGTGTGTGTGTGCGCCCACGCACGTGCAGGCGTGTGTGTGTTGAACTGGGTCATGTTGGAAATATGTTGAAGATTTGAGAGGAACTGGGCTACTTAAGCAATTCTAAACGTTTACTTATTTAAGTAAAGAAATTGAGATTGTGATATCACTTTGCTCATTTTTTGCAAAACAACTGGGTATCACAAAATCAATAAAACCTTAAAACTTCCAAAGATTCTGTAATCCAGGTGGTCTTTATTTCATATTTTTTAATTATTATTGAACCATCATTATATTGAGTTTAATTTCCATTTTTAGAGACAACTAGAGCTGTACAATTTCTATCACTAGGTAACTTCATATTAAAGAGTTTGAGGAATTATTAGAGACATTTATATATATGTTTACATATATACTTTCCCCCAAGAAAGGGAATAATTATATAGTCATATCTACATTTATATATTTATGAACTATATGTGAAGGGTGCACACACATGCATACACTGTATATAATTATTCTGGTTAAAGTGAGAAACAGAGAGAGGGAAAGAGAGAGAGAAGAGAGAGTGAAGAGAATGAATTCCAATAAATTAATAAATGAAAGAAAACCTTTGATCTTATCGAGGGACTGTTCTATGACAGCTGTAGGTCTGAAGAGTATCTACAAGATTTATTTTGAAAAAGGCCTCAGTCTATAATTTCAGGGTAAATGGCAGGTTTGAATATGTAGCTGAGGTAACTATACATTTATTTGATTTCCAAAGAATTCATTGTTACCTACAGTATTAAAGCATACAAAACAGAAACTGAGGTGAAACCTGTGACTTTCTGGTACAAGTTTGCATTGTGTATATTCATTTGTGTTTGAGCAAAAATCATGCCATGTTATTATGATCTTTGTGTTCTGCTGGAGTTTTGTTATTTGACACAAATAGGGATGGATTATTTTTGAATTATAGTTTGCTATTCTTTCTGTATAGCAGATTCACTGATGGTATAGAAAAAATGTAATGTATCAAAACAATATAATTTATCTCCCAGATCAGAATATGTTAAAATGATAAATCTACTAAGAAATGTAATAGGAATTATGTTTTTTTAAATGTTATTATTTTTTAATTGAAATAGAGTTAATTTACCATGTTATATATTAGTTTCAGGTGTGCAACATAGTGATTCAATATTTTTATAGATTATACTCCATTTAAAGTTATTATAAAATATTGGTTGTATTACCTTGTGTTTTTCTCCTCCCTCCCTACCAGACTCTGTGTGGATCTTTCTCTACAGACTTGGTTGTGGAAGAGCTGTCCTGTTAGTCCCCAGGGTGACTTCAGTGAGAGGTGCTCCATGTATTGTTGAGGTTTTGATGTGTTCCTGAGGGGAGGTGAGCCCAGTGTCTGCCTACTCCACCACCTTGGCCTTTCTCCCAGGAATGAGAGCTTTTGATAGAAGTTTTGTATTGTAGCCAAGGTCATTCTACAATTTGTTCTTACTGTGATATGGAGAAGGAACAATTTAACTCAGTGATCACTGGGCACATGGTATTGTGGTAGGTACTGGGGACAAAGAGGGGATAAGATTATCTTGTCCTTTACTGAATTTCTAAATACTGGAATGTTCCAGTGCTCAATCCTGGGATCTTTCTTCTTGTCTTGGAAATTGTATCCATCCTATATGGATTTACATTTCTTTACATCTATTATTCCCATATTTTATCACCATCTAAATGTCTCCATAGAATCCCAAACCTGTGTATACAACTGCCTACTTGAAATATGTATTTGGTAATCTAATAGATACTTTACAATTAATGTGTTTGAAACAAACTTATGGTTACCAAAGGGAAAAGGGGGGAGGGATAAATTAGGAGTTTGGGATTAACTTATACATACTACTATATACAAAATAGCTAACCAACAAGGACCTACTGTATAGCACAGGGAACTATACTTAATATTTTGTAATTACCTATAAGGGAAAATAATCTGAAAAAAAATAGGTACCTATATATGTATGTATAAAGGAAGCACTTTGCTGTACACCTGAAACTAACCCAACATTGTAAATCAAACTATACTTAAAAAAAATTTTTGTTTCCCTACTTATCAAAAAACTTCTTTTTCCTGAGTAAATGATGTCATAATTCGTCCATGAGATAAGCAAAAATCTCGAATTTGTTCTTCATCTTTTCCTTTTTCTCATGCTCCACTCCCATTCTCTCACTATTCCACTCCTATTCTCTCACTATTCCAACTGACTACCTCCAAAACATCCTACATCTGTATCTATATCTTTTCATCTACACTTCACTATGTCTATCTAAGCCACCATGATTCTTTGCTACTTAGTTACAATTCCTTTTTTTTTTGCTTTATACATCCTTTCCCCAATTAGTAGCCAGAGTAATTTCTAAAATTTATAAGCCATATCATATTACTCCTCAACTTCACATTGTGTAGGAATAAAAGCCAAATTCCTTTCTCTGTTCTGAAAGATTTTACATGACATGGTGACTGCCTACTTCTCCCATCATGTTATAACCCTCTCCTCATTGCTTCTTGTGCTCCAGCCACATGGGCCCTCTCTCTTTTATTTAAGCATGCTAAGTCCATTACTGCCATAGGAAATTTGAACTCACTGTTGTTTTCTCTGGAGTTACCATCTCTCACATTGTGCATGGCTGATTCCTTATTATCATTCAGACTTGACTTTAAATGTCACCACCTCAGGGAAGCAATCTTTTGTCACACAATCTAAAAGAACCACATCAACTGCACCCTGTAATTCTCTTAAAATCAGCCAGTTTTATTTTCACCTTAGTATTCATTGCCATGGATATTTTCTTATCTGTTTACTTGTTTTACTCTGTTTCCATCTATTATGGTATAAAATTCTTGAGAATGAGGATAAGTCAATTTCATTAAAGCCATCTCTTTCAGTCCTGTCTCATAATTTTATTCTTTAAGTAAACCAAAATTATTGAAAGGTTTTAAGCAAAGGAATGATATGCTATGATTTGTGTTTCAGAAGGATTATTTTTGTAGAAGTTATTTGAGGAAAGTAGGAATGAAGGGGGAAATAAATAGTTGGGAGGCTTTTGCATTTTTTCATTGGAAAAGGATCTGAAACAGACCAGAGGCAATGGGATAGGCATAAGAGAAAAATTTGAGGCATACATATTTAGCAATAAAATCAGCAGAACTTAATAACACATTATATGTGAGAAAAAGATCAAGATAACTGCTAAGTGTACTGTCTTTTATTTTAGTTTTTTATTATTACTTTTTAAAATTTATTTTATTTATTTATTTATTTTAGACCGCTTTGGCTCTTTGTTGCTGCTCATGGGCTCTCTCTAGTTGCAGCAAGCAGGGGCTACTTTTTGTTGCTGTATGCAGGCTTCTCATTGCAGAGGCTTCTCTTGTCACAAGCTCTAGGCACACGGGCTTCAGTAGTCGTGGCATGTGGGCTCAATAGTTGTGGCTCATGGGTTCTAGAGCTCAGGCTCAGTAGTTGCAGCACATGGGCTTATTTGCTCCATGGCATGTGGGATCTACCCAGACCAGGGCTCGAACCCGTGTTCCCTGCATTGGCAGGCGGGTTCTTAACCACTGCGCCACCAGGGAAGCCCCTGTACTGTCTTTTATAACTTGTTGTTGGTGCCAGGGAAAAAAGAAGAAAACATTTGCACAGGAGTATGTTAAGATTCATCTTGAACATGTTGATTTAAGTTGCTGTTATAATATTTGGAGCAAATGAAGATACCTGGCAAATTATACAAAACAGGAAAACAGAATTCCTTATGTTTTAGAAGACATAATATATTTTTAATCATAGAATATTTATTTATGAGGATTTGGTTGGTGGGCTGTTTTATGCAGAACCAATGTGTTGATATTATAAATTATGACAATCAGTATCATGAATTGACTAGCTAGTACAATTTTTGAAATAGTTAGAAAAGCATTACACAAAATTAAAAAGAGCAGCATTTTAAATTGTCCTGGTGAGGATTTAATGCTGCATTTTTGTTCCATGAAATAAGGTTCTAACTGTTAGAGCAGCTATAATGAGGTCTTACTGGTATTTTTGTTCTATTTTATTATTGCCTTCAGGCAGGCTATGAGCTTTATGAATTTTCAGCTCACCAGAGCTGATGTTTAGGGAAGGAAAACTTTTTCTTTTCTTATGCATATTCAGTGCATTTTCCATACTTTAAAATTGATTTAAACTAACAAAACTACACAAACTCCTTAGCATGGCCTAAAAAATTACTCTATATTCAAGTTCAATATTATCTTTCATATCTCACTCTTTTATAGCCCTTTCTCTTGCAGGGATATTTGAAAATTCCCCCATACAGCATATTTTTATAACTCTACATATTTGCTTAGGCTGTTTCCTCTAATTGTAAGATCAAATACTATGTCTGCTATGAGATCTTCCCTAATCCCAACTACTCCCTTTATCCCTAAAGAGTTATATCCTGTGTGGTTTGTAACAAGAAACATGGCCTTAGTTTCAAGATCAGCAGTATCATGGGTAATTTGCAAACAAAACCAAACAAACAAGAATCTCTCATTAAATTCTCTAATATCCTAAGACACTTTATCTTCTTTCTACATGTGAAGCATCTTCACTGGAACAAAACAACATAGAATATGGACTCTTTAAAGTTAATACATCACTAGGTCTTATCTGTTTTATCTGAAATATATCTAACTTTCATTTTCTTGTTTCCATCATTACACCAAAACATTCGTTCAAGTTACCATCATCTATTGCATAGATTTCTGTAATAGTCTTTTAGATGGATTCCCTGATTTATCAGTTGCTACCTTCAATCTGTTCTCTGGAACAGGGTTTGGCAAACTGAAGCCTAGTGGCCAATGTCAGCATGTTACCTGTTTTGTATGTTCTGAGAGTAAGATTAACTCCTGCATTTTTTATGGTTGGAGAAAAATTTCAAAGAAAAAATAATACTTTGTGACCCATGAAAATTGTATGAAAATTAAATATTGGTGTCCACATTTAAATCTGCCTATTGTTTGCATCCTACATCTTATCTTTAACCAATAGGAATAACATTATTATCATAACAAGTATCCTTTTGGTGAAATTTTAAAAAAAACCTCTTGTTTAGGTGATGATGGACAGGTGGTTGAGATCACACAGTTTGCTTTCTGTGAATTTTTAAGAGAAGCCACAGAGTAGGTGGTGGGGCTGAAGATGAATCTGGCCTCTGTACCCTGACACTGAATTAATTCTCTGAGACAGAGTTTTGGGTGAAGTAGAAAAGAATAGCCTCATTGCTTTGCGAGGCAAAGGGGGCCTCAATGGGCTACTGCCCTCAAAACTGTGTGTCCCAACCTAGAGGGGGTAGTTGAGGAGTTTTATAGTTTATATGGTTCAAAGAGCATGTGATCAGCTTGTGGACATTCTTCTGATTGGTTGGTGGTGAGGTAAGTGGGGTCAACATCATCAATCTTCTGGTTCCAACAGGTCTGTCGTCCGTGTGCTTGTGGGCAGCATACTGATAATTTCTCCCACCTGGTGTGGGTTTCAGTGTTTGCTAAACAGCTCAAAGATATTGCTATGTGTATCCCTTGAGGGGGAACCAGGACCCTGCCCCAAGTCTACACTATTGTTTCTTTTGACTGTTCCTGCCTTGTCTCCACATCCCCTCCTTTCCTTAATTTGCAATTGTTTGAACCTGCACCTTGGAACCCAGGGGAGGTCATGGAGGCTCAATGAAGTCTATTTCCTGTAATTAAGAAATGGGGGACACAGAAAGGCTTTTGTGCCCAGGAGCCCCACAGGGTCCTGCTCAGTATCAGGGCTAGGTGTGGAGGTAAAGGTGGTGGCATTGTCAGATATCAAGTAAACTAGGACGCAACCCTTTGGTAGTGGAGCAAGAGTTAAGAGAATATGATAGCTGACATTGTCCCTGTCAGCAGCAATGTATTAGTTATTCTGCTCTAGGCTTTAATGTGAGATAAAGTGCCAGGAACATAGTAGGCAGTCACAAGTAGTGTCTTCTTTTGTTATGACTGTAAATATAAAAGTACCTGAAACTGGCATTGACTTTTTCCCCCTGAAATTGGGAGTGGACTGGGAGAGATGGATTCAACTATAAACAAATAAAAATTGTTTCTTTCTTCATTTAAGTAAACTGATTTCATTCTCTTTCCAAGAAGTCAGGCTTTTTGGAAAGGCTGTATGATTTAATGCATTTGATTTTGAACTAAGTTTCAAAAAATTAATTTGTATTTCTAACTCCACCTCTTATCAGCTGCTTTGGCCCCTGCTGGCAAGAATTTGTTAAATAGGCCATTTTTCTTCAGAAAATAAACATGACTTGGTTTCAACCTATTTGTGAAAAGTGTTTGTTTCCATTGCAATCTTGGGGGGTTTTATCTGAAATTGCATTCTTACTACAAATATGTTCAATCATGCTAGCTTATTTTGATAGAGACTTTTTCAAAGGAACTGTGTTTAGGAATAACTTAAATAAACATTTTCTCTTAGACAAGATCTCACCTGGCTATTTTGACCATACATCTGAAAAATATTCTTGCACAAGTCACACACAAACAATCAACCAAACACACATTTATGTGTGTATCTTTAATTCAATGCCTTTTCTCTGATATGTAGCATCATCATCATAATTAGTCAGCATTTATTGATTACCTGTGCTTCTCAGGGCATGAATTTGAAATATAGAGAATAAGTGCATAGTTTCAGAAAATGACTTTTCCCCCTTAGTACCACTTAGGTTGTTTTGAGTAAGATATTGCTCTTACTTTTTCTCCCTTAAAAATTGCAATAAAATGTTAGCTTCTTCATGCTTATGTGAAATTATAATGAACATTAATAAAAATCCATATTAAATGGGAAATAGACAAAGAGTCCTAGAAAGAGTAATTATTTTTTTCATGGACTATTATAGGCCTAATTTCCATGATATAGCTTTAAATAAAATTTGTAAAAAAAAAGAATATATTAAGACATTATTATTGTCATTTAGGGCCACTATGAATTACTCTGGTGACTGAAATGCACAAAGGTACATTGATCACCTGGTTCCTTCCATTTACATATGATAATGAGAAAGATAAAATCTGATAGAACATTATCTGTGGTAGGGCATAAAGGTTGGAGAAATAATCCTATTGTTATACCATTTTCTGAGGAGGATATAGCTGTAAGAGGGCATATTACATATTAGTCATATTATTTTCTTAATGAAGTATGGAATATTTCACATATAGATGATTTTATTGTCAGTATATGATATTTAGCTGTTTTACAAATGTTATTAGGCTTACTTGGTGATATACACCTTTATAGAAAATCTGTCACATTTTAACAGAAAAAAAGTGATTATCTACAAAAAATAGACTTACAAATCAAGGCAATGAGATATCATCTCATATCTGTCAGAATGGCTATCATCAGAAAGTCTATAGATAACAAATATTGGCAAGGATGTGGAGAAAAGAGATCCCTTGTACACTGTTGGTGTGAATGTAAATTGGTACAGCCAATATAGAAAACAAAATGGAGGTTCCTCAAAAAACTGAAAAGAGAACTACCATACGATCCAGCAATTCCACTCATGTGTATATATCTGGAAAAAATGAAAACACTAAATCAAAAAGACACATGCACCCCAGTGTACATACAGTGCTATTTACAATAGCCAAGGTTAAACAGACTCACAGATATAGAGAACAAACTAGTGGTTACCAGTGGGGAGGGTGCCAGGTGCTGTGACATGGACTAAGCTGAGACCCGAGCATTTGCTGGAATAAGACTGGGATGCATGCTGAAGTGGTCTGTGGGAAATCAGTCAACCAATGGAGCAGACCTCTCTCCACACTGCATGCAGCCAAGCCCTTGTGTGGAAAGGCTTCCCACTGCCCTCCTGGTAGTCCCAGTGGTCCTCCAACCAGCCAATTGGGCAAGGATGTGAAGCAGCTGAAACTCTCATTCTTGAATGAGAGTGTAAATTGCTACCATCACTTTGGAAAATTGTTTAGCATTATCTACCAAAATTAAGCAAGTGCGTATCCTGTGACCATATAATTTAACAACTGAGTTAAAATGGATACAGACAAGAAGGCAGACAGCAGAAGCAAGAAGAGCTACAATCCTGCAGCCTGTGGAATGAAAACCACATTCACAGAAAGATAGACAAGATGAAAAGGCAGAGGGCTATGTACCAGATGAAGGAAAAAAATAAAACCCAAGAAAAATAAGTAAATGAAATGGAGATAGACAACCTTCCAGAAAAAGAATTCAGAATAATGATAGTGAAGATGATACAGGACCTCGGAAAAAGAATGGAGGCAAAGATTGAGAAGATGCAAGAAATGTTTAACAAAGATCAAGAAGAATTAAAGAACAAACAAACAGAGATGAACAATACAATAACTGAAATGAAAAATACATTACAAGGAATCAATAGCAGAATAACTGAGGCAGAAGAACGGATAAGTGACCTGGGGAAAAAAATGGTGGAATTCACTGCTGTGGAACAGAATAAAGAAAAAAGAATGAAAAGAAGTGAAGACAGACTAAGAACCCTCTGGGACAACATTAAATGCAACAACATTTGCATTATAGGGGTCCCAGAAGGAGAAGAGAGAGAGAAAGGCCCTGAGAAAATATTTGAAGAGATTATAGTCATAAACTTCGCTATCATGGGAAAGGAAATAGCCACCCAAGTACAGGAAGTGCAGGGAGTCCCATACAGGGTAAACCCAAGGAGAAACACTCCGAGACACATAGTAATCAAATTGGCAAAAATTAAAGACAAATAAAAATTTTTGAAAGCAGCAAGGGAAAAATGACAAATAACATATAAGGGAACTCCCATAAGGTCAACAGCTGATTTCTCAGCTGAAACTCTATAAACCAGAAGGGAGTGACATGATATACTTATAGTGATGAAAGGGAAGAACCTACAACCAAGATTACTCTACCCGGCAAGGATCTCATTCAGTTTCAATGGAGAAATCAAAAGCTTTAGAGACAAGCAAAAACAAAGAGAATTCAGCACCACCAAAACAGCTCTACAACAAATGCTAAAGGAACTTCTCAAAGTGGCAAACACAAGAGAAGAAAATGACCTACAAAAACAAACCCAAAACGATTAAGAAAATAGTAATAGGACATACATATCAATAATTACCTTAAACGCAATAGATTAAATGCTCCAACCAAAAGACACAGGCTTGCTGAATGGATACAAAAACAAGACCCATATATATGCTATATACAAGAGACCCACTTCAGACATAAGGACACATACAGACTAAAGGGAGGGGATGGAAAAAGATATTCCATGCAAATGGAAATCTAAAGAAAGTGGGAATAGCAATACTCATAGCGGATAAAATAGACGTTACAATAAAGAATGTTACAAAAGACAAGGAAGGACACTACATAATGATCAAGGGATCAACCCAAGAAGAAGATATAACAAGTATAAATATATATACACCCAACATAGGAGCATCTCAATACATAAGGCAACTGCTAACAGCTCTAAAAGAGGAAATCGACAGCAACAGAGTAATAGTGGGGGACTTTAACACCTCACTTACACAAATGGACAGATCATCCAAAATGAAAATAAATAAGGAAAGTGAAGCTTTAAATGACACAATAGACTAGATAGATTTAATTGATATTTATAGGACATTCCATCCAAAAACAGCAGATTACACTTTCTTCTCAAGTGTGCATGGAAGATTCTCCAGGATAGATCACATCTTGGGTCAAAAATCAAGCCTCAGTAAATTTAAGAAAATTGAAATCATATCAAGTATCTTTTCTGACCACAAGGCTATGAGATTAGAAATGAATTACACGTAAAAAAATGTAAAAAACACAAACACATGGTGGCTAAACAATACGTTACTAAATAAGCAAAAAATCACTGAATAAATCAAAAAGGAAATCAAAATATACCTAGAGACAAAAGACAATGAAAACATGATGGTCCAAAACCTTTGGGATGCAGCAGAAACCATTCTAAGAGGGAAGTTTATAGCTATAGAAGCCTAAATCAAGAAACAAGAAAAATCTGAAATAAACAATCTAACCTTACACCTAAAGGAAGTAGAGAAGGAAGAACAAACAAAACCCAAAGTTAGCAGAAGGAAAGAAATCATAAAAATCAGAGCAGAAATAAGTGGAATAGAAACAAAGAAAACAATATCAAAGATCAATAAAACTAAAACGTGGTTCTTTGAGAAGATAAACAAAATTGATAAACCATTAGCCAGACTCAACAAGAAAGAGAGGGAGAGGATTCAAATCAATAAAATCAGAAATGAAAAAGGAGAAGTTACCATAGACACCGCAGTAATACAAAGCATCCTAAGAGACTACTGCAAGCAACTCTATGCCAATAAAGTGGACAAGCTAGAAGAAATGGACAAATTCTTAGAAAGGTATAACCTTCCAAGACTGAAGCAGGAATAAGTAGAAAATATGAACACACCAATCACAAGTAATGAAATTGAAACTGTGATTAAAAATCTTCCAACAAACAAAAGTCCAGGACCAGATGGCTTCACAGGTGAATTATATCAAACATTTAGAGAAGAGCTAACACCCATCCTTCTCAAACTCTTCCAAAACTTTGCAGAGGAAGGAACACTCCCAGACTCTTTCCATGAGAGCACCATCACCCTGATACCAAAACCAGACAAAGATACTACAAAAAAAGAAAATTACATACCAATATCACTGATGAATGTAGATGCAAAAATCCTCAAAAAAATACTAGCAAACAGAATACAACAACACATTAAAAGGATCATACCCCATGATCAAGTGGGGTTTATCCCAGGGATGCAAGGATTGTTCAATATATGGAAATCAATCAATGTGATACACCATATTAACAAAATGAACAAGAAAAACCATATGATCATCTCAATAGATGCAGAAAAAGATTTTGACAAACTTCAACATCTATTTATGATAAAAAGTCTCCAGAAAGTGGGCATAGAGGGAACCTACCTCAACATAATAAAGGCCATATATGACAAACCCACAGCAAACAGGATTTTCAATGGAGAAAAATTGAAAACATTTCCTCTAACATCAGGAACAAGACAAGGATGTCCACTCTCACCACTATTATTCAACAGA
The DNA here is from genome assembly GCF_003031525.2 of Neophocaena asiaeorientalis asiaeorientalis. Taxonomy (NCBI): domain Eukaryota; kingdom Metazoa; phylum Chordata; class Mammalia; order Artiodactyla; family Phocoenidae; genus Neophocaena; species Neophocaena asiaeorientalis. Next base: position 472,813 of record NW_020175536.1, on the reverse strand, counting down.
GTTTTGGAAATCCTAGCCACGAAAATAGAGAAGAAAAACAAATAAGAGGAATATAAATTGGAAAAGAAGAAGTAAAACTGTCACTGTTTGCAGATGACATGATACTATACATAGAGAATCCTAAAGATGCCACCAGAAAACTACTAGGGCTAATCAACGAATTTGGTAAAGTTGCAGGATACAGAATTAATGCACAGAAATCTCTTGTATTCCTATATACTAATGATGAAAAATCTGAAAGAGAAATTAAGGAGACACACCCATTTACCACTGCAACAAAAAGAATAAATTACCTAGGAATAAACCTACATAGGGAGACAAAAGACCTGTATGCAGAAAACTGTAAGACACTGATGAAAGAAATTAAAGATGATACCAACAGATGGAGAGATATACCATGTTCTTTGACTGGAAGAATCAATATTGTGAAAATGACTGTACTACCCAAAGGAACCTACAGATTCAATGCAATACCTATCAAATTACCAATGGCATTTTTTACAGAACTAGAACCAAAAGTCTTAAAATTTGTATGGAGGCACAAGAGACCCCGAAGAGCCAAAGCAGTCTTGATGGAATCAAATGGTACGGGAGGAATCAGATTCCCTGACTTCAGACTATACTACAAAGCTACAGTAATCAAGACAATATGGTACTGGCACAAAAACAGAAATATGGATCAATGGAACAAGATAGAAAGCCCAGAGATAAATTCACGTACCTATGTCAAATAATCTATGACAAAGGAGGCAAGGATATACAATGGAGAAAAGACAGTCTCTTCAATAAGTGGTTCTGGGAAAACTGGATAGATACATGTAAAAGAATGAATTTAGAACACTCCTTAACACCATGCACAAAAATAAACTCCAAATGGATTAGAGACCTAAATGCAAGACAGGGCACTATTAAACTCTTAGTGGAAAACATAGGAAGAATACTCTTTGACATAATTCACAGCAAGTTATTTTTTGATCCACCTCCTAGAGTAATGGAAATAAAAACAAAAAATAAACAAATGGGACCTAATGAAACTTCAAAGCTTTTGCACAACAAAGGAAACCATAAACAAGATGAAAAGAGAACTCTCAGGTTGGGAGAAAATATTTGCAAATGAAGTAACTGACAAAGGATTACTCTCCAAAATTTACAAGCAGCTCATGCAGCTCAATAACAGAAAAAACAAACAACCCAATCCAAAAATGGGCAGAAAACCTAAATAGACATTTCTTCAAAGTAGACATACAGATGGTCAAGAAGCACAGGAAAAGCTGCTCAAAATCATTTATTATTAGAGAAATGCAATTAAAAGTAAAATGAGGTATCACCTCACACCAGTTAGAATGGACATCATCAGAAAATCTACAAACCACAAATGCTGCAGAGGGTGTAGAGTAAAGGGAACCCTCTTGCACTTTTGGTGGTAATGGAAATTCATACAGCCAGTATGGAGGTTCTTTAAAAAACTAAATTATGTGGAACCTAGAAAAATGGTACAGATGAACCGGATTGCATGGCAGAAGTTGAGACACAGATGTAGGGAACAAACCTATGGACACCAAGGGGGGAAAGCAGTGGGGGGGAGGTGGTGGTGGTGTGATGAATTGGTGACTGGGATTGACATGTATACACTGATGTGTATAAAATTGATGACTAATAAGAACCTGCTGTATAAAAAAATAAAATAAAATTCAAATAAAAAAAATATTTCCTCTAAGCACTTTCCTAGGTGTATGTTAGGAATTATGATATGTGCATGTTCCCGATCTACAGATATATATTTCCAATTTTCTTTATTTGTTCTGCAACCAGTTAAATAGTTAGTATTGTGCTTTTTAATATCTAAATATTTGAAGTTTTCTGGATATCTTTGTTTTAAAATAAACTTATTTATTTATTTAATTAATTAATTTATTTATTTTTGTCTGTGTTGGGTCTTCATTGCTGTATGTGGCCTTCTGATAGTTGCGGCAGGCTGGGGCTACCCTTTGTTGCAGTGTGCAGGCTTCTCATTGTAGTGCCTTCTGTTGTTGTGGAGCACGGGCTCTAGGCTCACATACTTCAGTAGGTGCAGCATGCGCATTCAGTAGTTGTTGCTTGTGGGCTCTAGAGCCCAGGCTCAGTAGTTGTGGTGCATTGGCTTAGTTGCTCCACGGCATGTGGGATCTTCCTGGACCAGGGCTCAAACCCGTTTTCCCTGCATTAGCAGGTGGATTCTTAACCACTGCACCACCAGGGAAGCCCATGGATATCTTATTATTTCTAACTGAATTCTTTAAGGTTAGAACATAATTTCTATATATTTTTAATACTTTAAAATTTATTGGTACTTGTTTTATGAGTCAGAATATAGTCTTTGGGAATGTGCCATGTTTGCTCAAGAAAAATGCATATTCTGGAGTTGTTTTATTGTTCTATAAATGCCAATTGCATCAGTTTGGTTGGTAATATATGAATCTTCTACATAATCTTGATTGTTCTTTCTACTTGCTATGAATTACTGATCAAGAAGAGCTACAATCAGAAACCCTGTGGGTCTGGAAATTTATCTCATTAACTCATATTTGTTTCATGTATTTTGAAGCTGTTGTTTTTGTAGATGGAGTTAAGATTATGTTTTCATGATGAATTGACTCTTTTATCATTGTGTGTTCCCTTTATGTTTTAATCACTGAAAATCTCCTTGCCTGAAGTTTATCTTTTTTTGATGTTAATATATGCTCATGAGCTTTTTAAAGGTGGTGTAGCATATCATTTTTTCTTCGTTTTACTTTCTACATCTCTATATTTAAAGTTCAGTATTTTAGATAGCACATACTTTGGTCTGTTTCTGTAATTTTTATTGGAGTAGAGTTGATTTAAAATGTTGTATTAGTTTCTGCCATATGGTAAAGTGAATCTGTTATACATATACATATATGAAATCTTTTTTAGCTTCTTTTACCATATAGGTCATTACAGAGTATTGAGTAGAGATCCTTTTGCTATACAGTAGGTTCTTATCGGTTACCTGTTTTATCTATAGTAGTGTGTATATGTCAATTCCAATCTCCCAATTTAACCCTTCTCCCCCCCAACCCCCCCAGTACCCATAAGTTTGTTTTTTACATTTGTGACTCTACTTCTGTTTTGCAAGTAGGTTCATATGTACCATTTTTTAGATTCCACATATAAGTGATATCATATGATATTTGTCTTTCTCTGTCTGACTTACTTCACTCAGTATGACAACTTCTAGGTGCATCCATGTTGCTGCAAATGGCATTATTTCATTCTTTTTTTATTGCTAAGTAATATTCCATTGTACACATGCAACACATTTTCTTTATCCATTCCTCTGTCAATAGACATTTAGGTTGCTTACATGTCCTGGCTATTGTAAATAGTGCTGCAACTAATATTGGGCTGCACGTATCTTTATGAATTATGGTTTACTCTGGATATATGCTCAGGAGTCAGGTTGCTGGATTATATGGTAGCTCTATTTTTAGTTTTTAAAGGAACCTCCATACTGCTGTTCTCCATAGTGGCTGTACCAATTTACATCCCCACCAACAGTGTAGGAGGGTTCCCTTTTCTCCACACCCTCTCCAGCATTTATTGTTTGTAGATTTTTTGATGATGGTCATTGTGACTGGTGTGAGGTTATAATTTGTTGTAGTTTTTTTTTTTAAACTACATCCTTTGGCCACAAGATTTTTTTTTTAACCATCTTTATTGGAGTATAATTGCTCTACAATGGTGTTTTAGTTTATGTTTTAAAACAAAGTGAATAAGCCATACATATACATAACCCCATATCTTCTCCCTCTTGCCTCTCCCTCCCACCCTCCCTATCCCACCCTTCTAGGTAGACACAAAGCACCGAGCTGATCTCCCTGTGCTATGTGACTACTTCCCACTAGCTATCTATTTCACATTTGGTAGTATATATAAATCCATGCCACTTTCTCACTTCGTCTCAACTTACCCTTCCCCCTCCCCATGTCCTCAAGTACAATTTCTACACCTGTGTCTTTATTCCTGTCCTCCTCTAAGCTCTTCATAGCCATTTTTTTTTAGATTCCATATATATGTGTTAGCATACGGTATTTGTTTTTCTCTTTATGACTTACTTCACTCTGTATGACAGACCCTAGTTCCATCCACCTCACTATAGATAACTCAGTTTCATTCCTTTTTATGGCAGAGCAATATTCCATTGTATATATGTGCCACATCTTTATCTATTCATCTGTCTATGGACACTTTGGTTGCTTCCATGTCCTGGTTATTGTAAATAGAGCTGCAATGGTTGCTGGTTTTGATATCATATTTGTGCATGGATGGTTTCCTACATGTTTGCCTTTACCAGTGAGCTTTCCTATTTGTGATTTTCTTATTTTTAGTTTGACCTCTTTGTTTTACCCTGGCTAGAGAAGTTCTGTTAGCATTTGTGGTAAAGCCCATCTAGTGGTGCTGAATTCTCTTAGCTTTTTCTTGTCTGTTAAGCTTTAGATTTCTCCATTGAATCTGAATGACAGCCTTGCTGGGTGGAATATTCTTGGTTGTACGTTTTCCCCTTTCATCACTTTAAATATATCATCCCACTCCCTTGTGACCTGCAGGGTTTCTGCTGCAAAATCAGCTGATAATCTTATAATCTTGTATGTTATTGGTTGCTTTTCCCTTGTTGCTTTTATTATTTTCTTTTTATTTAATTTTCATCAATTTGCTTAATATGTGTCTTGGTTTGTTTCTCCTTGGGTTTATCTTGTATGGGGCTTTCTGTGCTTCCTGGACTTGTTTGACTGTTTCTTTTCCCATGTTAAGGAAGTTTTCAGCTATAATCTCTTCCAATATTTTCTCAGACCCTTTCTCTTTTTCTATTTCTTCTTGGCCCCTTATAATGTGAATATTGGTGTGTTTAATGTTGTCCCAGAGGTCTCTGAGACTGTCCTCACTTCTTTTCATTCTTTTTTCTTTATTCTGTTCTATGGGAGTGATTTCCACCACTCTGTCTTCCAGCTCACTTATTTGTTCTTCTACCTCAGTTATTCTGCTCTTGATTCCTTCTAGTGTATTTTTCATTTCAGTTATTGTTTTGTTCATCTATGTTTGCTAAATCTTCTAGCTCCTTGTTAATCATTTCTTGTATCTTCTTGATCTGTGCCTCCATTCTATTTCCGAGATTTTGGATCACCTTTACTATCATTACTCTGAATTTTTTTACAGGTAGATTGCCTACCTCCTTGTCATTTAGCTGTTCCCATAGGTTTTTATCTTGTTCTTAGTCAGCAACATATTTCTCTGTTGTCTCATTTTGTCTAACTTTCTGTGTTTGTTGTCTCCTTTCTGCAGGCTGCGGGATTATAGTTACTCTTACTTCTGGTGTCTGCTCCCTGGTAGGTGAGGTTGGTTCTGGGCTTTGTATAAGTTTCCTATTGGGAGGGACTAGTGCCTTCCCTCTGGTGGACAGGGCTGTGTCAGGGGATGTGTCTTGAGGTGGCTGTGAGCTCAGTACAACTTTAGGCAGCCTGTCTTCTGATGGGTGGAATTGTGTATCTGTCCTGTTTGTTGTTTGGGCAGAGTATTTCCCGCACTGGAGCCTGCAAGTTGTTGGGTGGTGCTGTGTCTTGGTGCCGAAATGGGGACCTCTGGGAGAGCTCATTTTAATCAATATTCCATGTGGCCTCTGCTATCAGTGTCCTTGCCTTGACAGTGAGCTACAGTTGACCTTCGCCTACCCAGGAGACCTTCCAAGACCCCTAGGTAGGTGTACCCAGGTTTCTGTGCAGGTACTGCTTTGTGCTGGGCCCCAGTGATCATGAAACCTTGTGTGCACCCTCCAAGCATGGAGTCTCTTTCCCCCAGCCCTGTGGAGCTCCTGCACTCAAGCCCCACTGGTCTTCAAGGCTAAATGCTCTGGGGGATTCTTCCTTCTGATGCCAGACCCTCAGACTGTCTCGGAGGGCTATTTTTACACGGGAACATCCCTGTGTAGCCTGCGTGGGGTTAACATTTTTTGTTGCAAGGGCAGTTTTTAGTGTAAATGTCTGCCACCTCTTTCCTCAGTGTATGCTGGCCATTATCTCCTTGATAGGGGGTGTGACTGGTGTTGTGGTGACCAGAGCCGGCACTGGATATTGAGCAGAGCCTCCCCTTTGCTCTATGGGTGTCACTGCTCTGTCAGGGGTGGGATCTGCTCTCTACCTATCGGAGTAGAGACCCCTAGATCTGTTTCTTAGCTATATTTCTGATCTGCAGTGCAAGGTAGGTGGGATTGGAGCACTCCCACTGGGAGGGAAAACACTGAGTATTCCTCCTCTGCAGCTGTTGACCCGTGGATGTGCTCTGTTGTGTCACCCTTCACCTATTGTGTGAGCTCTCTGATTACATTGTTGTTTCCACTGCTCTTGGCCCCAACTTAGTCATGGGTATGCCAGCAATTGGCCCTGCTGTCTCTCAGGCATTATTTTCACCTGGCCACCAGCATAGATCCACTGAAGTCAGGTCCTGGGATTGTAGTAATAATGGATCTGGACCCACTGTTATGAGGACAGCTCGGACTCTGGCCTACCCCTGCATGTAGGTGCCTACAGAATCTATAGCTGTTAAACCTACACCCATCTTGGCTGCAGGAGCAGTCATTGTCCTTTCAGATATTCAGCAGGCACTGAGTTTACAAAGCCAGTCATGGGTGTGTCAGTCGCAGTTTGCACAGCTGCGAGGATAGATTTCAGCTTTTCTTCTTCCATTGCATGGCCCCTGGGGCTCAGCTGTGATTTCAACCCCACCTCTGGTCATGGGTCACCCACAGGGCTCTGCTCCTGAGGCTGCCCTGGAGCACACATGTCTGCCCCTGCGAGGAGGGGGCATGGAGGAGGCTGTGCTAGGGGCATGAGAGAGCTAGCCCCAGTGAAGACAGAGCACAGAGAAAGAGGCAGCTGCAACCAGGGTTATGAGAGCATTTGCCATGGTGGGGATGGATCATGGAGGAAGTGCCAGCAACTGCTGGGGTCATGAGAGCCTCCAATGAGGGGGGATGGGATGCAGAATAAGAGGTGGCTGCTGCTAGTGTCGCAAGAGTGTCCACCTCAGCTGTGATGGGATGTAGAGGACAAAGCAGCAGTGCCAGTGTTGCAAGAGCGTCCACCCCGATGGGAACACTTCCTAGTGCCCTGGGAGGCAGCAGCTAGTATGTGGGGAAAGATGCAATGATGGCCCTGCCCTTTGTGCATCACTCAGCAATGGCGCTTCACTTCTATGGTGTTCCGGGTTTCCTCCACAAGCATTCCCAGTTGTGGGTTTTCTCACTCCCATCCCTTCAGGCTATCTCTTCGCAGCTGGCAGCAGTACTCTCTCCTGGTCTGCTCTCCAAACCCCACATTCCAGTACCCAGCCCCTGTCTGCATTAGCAGACACACCTCTCAGGATCAGGTAAGCAAGGCTGTGGTAAGGACCATCTGTGTAGGTCTCACTCTGTCCTGTCTGCCCCATACCAGTTGCTGTGCTCTCTTCTGATAGCCCCTGAAGCTCCCCTTCTGTCCTAACTGATCTCCCCACCAGTGAGGGGGCTTCCCTGGATGTGGGAACCTCCCCTCTTCTTCAGTTCCCCTCCAGGGTCACAGGTCCTGTCCCGCTTCCTTTCTTCCTTTTTCCTCCTCTTTCTCTCATCCTACCTGATTATGTGGGGATCTTTCTTTTCTTTTTATGTGTCCAAGGACCTCTGCTAGTGTTCATCAGGTGCTCTGTGGGAATTGTTCCATTTGTAGATGTATTCTTTTTTAATTAATTAATTAATTAATTTTTGAGTACATTGGGTCTTCATCGTTGTGCGTGCGCTTTCTCTAGTTGTGGCGAGCAAGGGCTACTCTTCCTTGCAGTGTGTGGGCTTCTCATTGTGGTGGCTTCTCTTTTTGTGGAGTGCAGGCTCTAGGTGTGAGGGCTTCAGTAGTTGTGGTGCACAGGCTTAGTTGCTCCACAGCATGTGGGATCTTCCCGGACCAGGGATTGAATCCATGTCCCCTGCATTGGCAGGCAGATTCTTAACCACTGCACCACCAGGGAAGTCCCTGTAGATGCATTCTTGATGCATTTTTGGGGAGAGATGAACTCCACATCTTCCTACTCCTCCACCATCTTGATTCCTCTTTTTGGTCTTGATTATTTTATTCAGTTTTAGAAATTAGAACTGAGAAATTTTGCAGTACTTATTTACAGATCTATTAAACATATGGTAATAAATGGATTAAATTTTAACATAAAGAATATATTTTTATGAAAATAACTGTATTTGTTTATTGAAAATGTCAGTGAGAAGAGTGGTATTTCTCGATACTTCTTTAACATATGGCTTAGTAGAAACAACTGGATTATCATGTCTGTTTTTGCATTCAATTTGTTGTTTTGGTTATAGTGTGTAAAGAAAATCTAGCCTCACACAGATATGTAGTTTGAAAAGTGATGAGAATTCTAATAGCATTTTCAGATAATTGTGGATATTTCTCTTTGACAAATGTTTGCTTCTTAGAAGTTAGTTGTAATGTGGAATCTGAAACCATATCCATGACCTTTTGTGGTTTTTGATACATTAAAATCCACTGATGTGTCTTGCAGTTTGAATGACTATTTTCTCCATTGTAATATCATGCATTGATAATTGGGAAAATATTGGTTCATGAGTTATGAAGATCTTCTAAATGTTGATACATTTTATTATAAAATATCAAAAGCTCACTGTCACCAATATTATTAGAAAAGTCATTAAGTCATTACATATTTGGAAATTGTCATGGTCATGAAGGCAGACACAAGTTTTCCAAAATTATAATTTCTACTTGAAAGCTGAAATTTTCTCATTAGCCATCTATATTTTTTGTTGTTTTCTTGAAGAGACAGGCTAATCTTAGTAAGTTTTGAGAAAATGTCTGCAAAGTATCCAAATCTAAATGACCATGTTTTTGGTTAATTATTCTTTCAAGTAAAACTGATGTTCCATGAAAAAAAAATTAGGTCAATTTGCATTGCAAACTATTTGGATGAATGCTTTTTCCTAGAACAACTCTTGTTTTTCTGGTATGCAACAAAAACACTTTATGTACATAAAAAACTATTAATAAAATGCAGCATCAAAATTTAATAAAATTTATAATGCTTCATCAATGACATACTTACATAGAACTAAAAAATACATATATAATAATAACAGTAATAATAATAGTAATAATAATAATTTTATACTATAACTGTGTGGCAGTGAAGAATAAAATGAATGCTATTAGTAGACTTTGGTGTTGTGGCTGATGTTAAGTTGTGAGAAGTTTTACCCATCTTTTATTCTCCTCCATCAGTGCAAATGTCAACACAGAGAAAAAGGCAATAACGTCTTAGTATTTTCATGAAAATAGTTTTGACTTTGCAGACTCCCTGTGAGAGTCTTGTGATCCATAATAGTCTGTGAACCACACTTTGAAAACAATGATCCTTAGTCCTAAGGTAAGGCCTTTCTCCAGGCAACTCAATGCCTGGGGTACTCAGAGAGATCTTTTCACTTTGGTTAGAATTCTAACACATCCACATGCTGTGGGGCTTCTGGAATTTCTATTCAGCTGCCACTTTTACAGTAGTCTCTCTCTACTAGGCCTTACAGAGTCTTGTTACATTTATGTACAGTTCAGTTTTGCTCTGGATCAAGTGGTGAAGCCTCACACGAAATTCTGCCACTCCTCCAAGCTCGGTCCTCTTTAGAGCCCTGTGACACAAATTACAATAATTTCAACAGTCAAATACTTATCTTGCTTGGCCTCTTCATCTTAGTGAAGTTGCAGTGCTTTGCAGAGCAGTCCTACAAGTGGCAACAAGCAAAAGGATCCCAGTGATGGTGTTCATGGCTGTGGCAGGGACACACACGTACATTTTCCTTCTTTCAAATATCAGTCTTGAGCTGCCTACTGTCCAATGTCTGAAAACTGTTGCCTTATATATTTTGTCCTGTTTTAGAGCTGTTTGGAGCATGAAGTAATTGCAGTACCCATTACTCTCTTATGGTGGAATTGGAAGTTTAGAAGATAGTCTTGAACAACTCATTAACGTGTTAAGGAAATTATGTAACATATTTGCTGAACATATGTACAGGAAAAGACACACAAAGAAAAGTGTGAAGGAAATTGCAGATATGTTTGCTGAACAGACACATTTCAAAGGTGTGTTTCCCACCTCAATCTCCACTCTTTGGCAACATATATCATAATAATTGGTACTAATGCAAGAACAATAAAAATCATAATTTTCTTTGAATCTTGGTATATTAATCCAGTAAGAGAAAGTACATCTAACTTGCTAATATATAAAAGAGCAAAGCCAAAGATAAGTTCCATGCATTTTAAAAGGTAGGTAGTTAAGAGTAGATTCTATTATTAAATCTAGTATTAGGCAATAGACTGGTAATAAAAATACTAAATCTAAGTGTAAGATTATATGTATGCAGGATATGAGTAAGGAATATTTTAATGGTGTTTAGGGTATTGTTCTATCAGGCTTCAAGTGTTGAGCTGAAGACTACTTAATGTACATATGAAAACCTAATATACCCTTTAGATAACCACAAATCTGGAGAATAAATATAGTAAGAATATTGCCTTTTGGAATTGAAGATTCAGGGCAAGTTTAAAAAGAAGAGAGAAAGATTGTACATGGGGAGTTTATTCATTAACAAAATTAACTAAGTATCCACCATGTTCTTAGGGGCTGTGGAGGCAGAGACACTTCAGAGAGGATTGTATTCCTTCTCCAGGAGTCTGCTAAATAAGGTGCATAAGCAAATGGATAATCACAAGAGAGAATTAGATATGCTTTTTCAGAGGTTTGTATAAGGTATTTTGAGAGAAGAAACAAGATTATATCTTTCTCTAGGGAATTTAGAGAAAACTCCAGAGAAGCAATGACAGTGGAAGGGCACGTTGAAAACTGAGTAGATTTAGAAAGTTAGAGGGTAAAAAAAGATATCTCAGTACTAAGGATGACAGGAGAAAACGTATAAAACCAAGAGGAAATATTGTTCAGGGAACTGTAAACAGGGCAATGTGGTTACAAAACTGGAGCAAATGACAGGAGATGATACTGAAAAGTTTGAATCAAATTGAAAGGGGTTTGCAGGTCATGCTGTTACCAAACTTGGGTCTGCTGGCCCATACACAATAAAGCCAATCTACTGACACCGGGTTGTAGTGAAGGAACGTGCAGCATTTATTGCAGGGCACCAAGCAAGGAGTCCAGGCAGCTAGTGCTCAAAAGGCCCAAACTTCCTGAAGGCTCTCAGGGAAAGGTTTTTAAAGACAGAGTAAGTGAAGAGTGTTGTGGGGGTGTGTGATCAGTTCATGGGCATTCTTCTGATTCATTGGTGGTGAGCTAATCGGGAGTCAACATCATCAACTTTCTGGTTCTAACCACTCTGTGGTCTACATGCTTGCGGGCAGCATACAGTTAACTTCTTCCACCTGGTGGGGGTTTTAGTATCTGGAAAACAGCTCAAAGGATATGGCTCAGAATATTACCTATAGCCACTGAGGAGGAACTAAAGGTCCTTGATTTTGTTTAATGGCTAGACCATTATTATTTTGTCTCGTGTGACTGTTTTCCTTTCTTTCTGCATTTTCTCACTTCTCTGATTAATTGTACTCTTTGGACATTGGGGAAGGCCTAGGAGGCTAAAGTTTCTCTACACATCTGAAGGCAGATGGAGAACATAAGGGGGAGTCAGTTCTGGGAAGACTCCAGAGGGTCCTTCTTGGTTACAATGCTAAGGAGTTTAAACTTAGAGGGGGAGCCAAAAAGGGTCTGATGTGAACAGATTCCTTTAGGCCTTGCTTTGCAAGTAATACCTATTTATTGAATTATTCAGCAAATATTAGACATTAATTGAGTGCTAGATACTATGTTAGAAACAGGGCATTGAACAGTGATTAATCCAGTCATTGTCCTCCCCCTTCTGGAGTTTATTATCTGTGGAAGAGACAGACAATCAAAGAATCATGATATGTTATTGGATAATTGCTAAGATAAAGGAAGGGCTAGCTGCTTTTTAAGGGATATGTAAGAAAATCCGATGATGGTGAGAAGAGTATGTAGGTTAGGGAAAGTGATATGTAGGTTGAGACAGAAAGGGGCAGTTAGCCTAGAAAATTGTGGGATGGGGTTATTAAGCAAAACGGCCAAATAGGTGACAGCCTAAGAGCCAGAAAGAGCTTGGGTCAAGTAACTGAAAAGTGCTCCAAAGCCTGGAATATCTGTGAGCTATTTGTGAAGGAATGAGGTATAATATTCAAAGATATTTTATGTTAACAATATCAGAAAGCTATAGGAGGTTAAGCATGAGAAGAATCTAATTATATTAACATTTAAAAAGGTCACTTGGGGCTTCCCTGGTGGCACAGTGGTTGAGAGCCCGCCTGCCGATGCAGGGGACACGGGTTCATGCCCTGGTTTGGGAAGATCCCACATGCTGCAGAGCAGCTGGGCCCGTGATCCATGGCTGCTGAGCCCGCACGTCTGGAGCCTGTGCTCCACAGCGGGAGAGGCCACAGCGGTGAGAGGCCCACGTACTGCAAAAAAAAAAAAAGAAAGTCACTTGAGTGGGAAGAACTGTTAGGAAGTTGTTCAAAAGTCCACCAAAAGATGGTGATGTCCAAGTTGGGGCAGTAATGGAGGCAGAGAGAAATAGATAGACTGAAGAGATATTTTTGTATTAGAATAAAGGACTGTCATAAATTGAATGGGGTTTAGGGTTGCAGAGTTTAGAGAGAGGGAGAGGTGTAGTCAAAGATGAATTATACACTTGTACCCTTCCTTGTGTCAGTCGCTAAGTGGGTAGAGGGTTTGAGTGGCATAGGATTGGGAAAATGGGGAAAAATTAATTCAGTTTTTAGCATGTGAAGATTGTCCTTCTTAGAGAATATTAGACAGAAATTGATAGTTTAGCTATATTAGGTAGAGATTGATATAGATTAGATAAATAGAGATAACACTAAGTAAGCAGTTGTCTAAACTACTGGTGATAATTTGGACTGGATACACACATACATATACTTATCTTTACCACACAGTATAACATATCCTGGTCCATGTTGATATTATTTGCACCTCTCTAGCTTTCAGTCTGCTCTAGATCCTCTCTTTTTAGTGGCTCAATTTAACTATTTTCCCTAAGTTTCCATCAATTGAGTGATAGTATGGAAATAGTATAGAGAGATTACAGTTTGGGCAAGACATTTAACGCAGTTTTCTTATCTGGAAAATAGAGTGAATCCTTTTAGAGCATTTGTTGTGAATTAAAATAGGGTGCATGTAAAGTGCTAAGTGTAAAACGTGTGTTGTATTTTGTAGGCACTTGGCAAATATTTAAGCACATTTGCTACAACTACCCCCCTTAAAACTCTTTGTCTTGGAATTCCGTCCTATTCCTATAAATTGCTTCTATGAGAAACATTGATCAAAGTGTGTATAGATATTCTGGGCTGTCTTCCCTCCCTCCTCAAGGAATAGCCAGGCATCAAGAAAAAACATGCTGTTACAGGTTTAGAATGATCATCAAACCTAATGTCTTTACAAAATCATCCACTAACATTTTTATATTATTAACTCACTTTCCATTAATGCAGAAAGACCTAAATAGAATAAATAGACAATCACTGTGTTTTTCCACATTGAGTATAATGTGTTCCAGTGTCAATAGTAATCAGACTTCTCAGTTTAAAAGTGGAAAATCTATTAGAGTGATCTCATAACTCAGATTTGGTGGCATTTACTATCTTTGACATGAAGAGATTAATAGAGAACTTATTCTATTTCATCAATGTAGATGCTTATCTGAAAAACCATCCTGTTTTATAATTTTGTGTCAATTGATACTAAATAAGATCTATATCCCCCTTGTGAATTAAAATTACTATCTTTTGTCCCATCTAATTTAAATTTTTATTTTTTTGCATGAATTCTATTTTTGTAGGATTCTGAAATGCACTCCTTAAAAGGACATTTTTCAAAGAGTCCAAATGGTACCAATAATTATTTATCGTCTTTAGCTTTAACCATTATCTGTCATCCAATCTGTGATGTTATAAATCTTTTTCAGTGCACAGAGCAGCTATAGTTATTCAATGAAAAAATGCTTGTGTAGTAAGAAGTTCAGAGGAATCCAGAACATTATAGAGGTAGAACTACTTGCCAAGCTTTAATTAAAAGTCTGATGACTGTTCTGACTTCATATTAGAGTTTTATGAGTAGATGCATAAGATTCTAATTTTTTTTGTTCTTCTCTAATTCACTGAATAATGCCCAATTATATTTCCATAGAACTTGTCATAGCATGAATTGAAGTTTTCCTTTTCACCACTGTGAAACTGGGAGACGTCATCAACAGAGGTGCTTTTGCCAAGTTAATAACTAAGATCCTTCAGCAAATTTTCACTTGGAGGAAATTAGGGAGTTCTTTCAGCTGGTGAGGGGTGTCTCACTAGAATGTGATCATCAAAGCCAAGAAATTCCTGTTTTATTATTTTTTACTCCAGCACCAAACACATAGTAAATAATACATACAAAGTTATTTCTAGTCTCTGGAATCCTCTTTAAACTCTTGTGTGCCTGTTAAAATCTACTTACTCACCAAGCTTTTCCTTTCAAACAGAATTAATCATTCTGTTGGAGTGTTCCCTTACCACTTTGTGCTTATCTGTGATATAATACTTATTGCATTGTCTTATGATTTGTTTTCATTTATTTCTATTTTTAGTGATAACTGAGGACAAAGCCATATATTTTCCCACGTATCTTTGTCTTCAGTGTCTAACAGAGTAGATCACATATATTATGTACTCAAAAATTTCTTTTGAATTAATTAATAATTAATATTTATGAGTGCAGTTGTGTGTATATACGTTTGTGTACACCAGCCATAAGTGTGCCCTATTGTTAACACATAATATTTCAGTGGTCAATTAAAACTGTGAGTTTTCTTCCTTCTTTTTCTCTCTTCTTCCTTTTCTATTATAGATTGCTATTAAATTTCTTCCCCTAATATGCAAAATGCAATTAAATTTTAAAAGACAAAAACAGGACTGTACATTGTGTCTTGTTACTCAGTGTTTCAGCCCATCAAAATATTAAAAAAAACAAAATACCTCATCTAAAATTACTTCTGAAAGTTTGATTTAAAAATCTTCTGTATATTTAACCAAATTGTTCAGAAGCTTCTGAATGATATAAAACAAAAATCTGAGCCACTGGGGAACTCTTTCCAGTCTTAAGCCAATTTATTGATCAACTCATTGGTAATATAGTTGCCTAACTGTGAATCTGCTTAATTGTACTATTATCTAGCTCATATTTCTGTATACTCTCCAGAAGTATTTGATGAAAAGTTTTTCTAAATGTTTCTTAAGATTAGAATGTTATGCTACAGAGTCCCATCATCTAGTATCTCTATAGAAAACAAGTGACATCAATGGGAATGATGGTGTAAAAACTTTTGAAAATTCTCTTTTTCATAAAAGCAATGAGAACCCTGGAAAAATGGACAAAATCAACATTTCCAGAATTCTGTGAATTAACCAAAGCTTTTCAACCTTCTTGTGAGCATTTGTTCAAGAAAAGTTGTTCAATCTTGTTAAGAGCAATGAGCTTTGTGTGTTATAACTTATCCTATCCCCATCCTTTTTGTCTCTGTGGTAGCCTTGAAAACAAAAAGCCATAGAGTCTCATGGAAAACCAGCAGTCTAGCAGCCACTGGAGAGTGTGTATGGGGTTGGAGCTTCTTCAAACCCCCATTCTCAGCTGTCATTATTTGACCTGTATGGCAGTTCCCTAGAAAATACCACTTACAAGACTTGTCGTTATTTGATCTGACTCAGAGCTCATCCAGTATAAACAGCACTTTCTCCAGGGGAGCATTTGTTGAAAGCAATCAGAGGCAATTGCCTGAGATAGTGATAACAGTTGGGACAAATGACAGGCTGATCAAAAACTTAAAAGGAAAAGCTTCTGGAAATATCCAGAGGAGCTTTGAAAATTTCTGACATATTCGTGCGAATCCAGAAGTTCCCTCATATGCATAGATCTGTGTTCATAGATAAGGCTATGTGCATGCTTGGCAAAGACCTGAGATGGCCCTACACTCTTACCTCTAGCTGACCTTGAGGTCTGCACAAGAAGGAAGTGAAGGCTAAGGCAGAGTTGTAAACTGCCAGGCTGAGTGTTAAAGGTATGCCCCAACAGACAGAGTCCTTTGGGAAAAGCTGAAAGCTTAGTGGTTACAGGTACTTAAAGAAATCTATGTCCAATTATTAGTTGACTACTAAACTAACTGAGCTGAGGCTTTAGTGGTGCCACTCTACAAAGAACACAGACTTTACAAACTTAGTTCAGGAAAGTCATTAAACAAACAACAAGCAGAAGCAAAAACAATATAAACAAACAACACCAATAAAACACTGGGGCTTTTTGCAAACTGATTTCCAAAGTAGCCACATTATATTACTTACAATGCCCATTTTAACAAAAAGTTAAGTAAAAAAAACAAGGAAGTGTGTTCCCAAGAGGGCAATAAAGAAGTCAGTTTTCATGTAATCCTTGTGGAAATATCACCAAGGAAGACCAAATGTGAATTTAATAGACAAAACTTTAATTTAGCTGTTTAAATATGTTCAAAGAACTAAAGAAAATAATATCAAAAGAAAAAATATATGAGTGATTTCTCACCAAATAGAAAAGATCAATAAAGAGATAGAAATTATATTTTAAAAAGACTAAATAGAAATTCTGAAATTGAAAAGTACAATATTTGAAATTAAAAATTTACTAGAAGGGGGCTTCCCTGGTGGCACAGTGGTTGAGAGTCCGCCTGCCAATGTGGGGGACACACGTTCGTGCCCTAGTCCGGGAAGATCCCACATGCCATGGAGTAGCTGGGCCCATGAGCCGTGGCTGCTGAGCCTGCACATCTGGAGCCTGTGCTCTGCAACAGGAGAGGCTGCAGCAGTGAGAGGCCCACGTACCTCAAAAAAAAAAAATTACTAGAAGGGTTCAACTGTGGATTTGAGCTGGTAAACAGCATATGTGACTTGAATATAGGTCAATTGAGGCTTTCTAGTTGGAGAAACAGAGGGACAAAAATGAAAGGAAATGAACAGATCTCCAGAGACCAGTAGGATATCATCAAGAGTACCAACATATGCATAATGGTAGTCCCAAAGTAGTGGAGAGAGAGAAAGGAGAAGAAAGAACATTTGAAGTAATAATATCAATCTTCCAAAATTTGATGAAAAAGGAATTCAGAGATCCACACCTAGATATATCTTAATAAACTTCCAAAGGCAAAAGCAAAGAAAGGATTTTGGAAATAACAAGAGACAAATGATTAGGGATTCTCAATAAGATAACAGCTACTTTCTCATCATAAACAATGGAGGACACAGAAATAAACCCATGCATTTAAGCTCAATTAATCTATGACAAAGGAGGCAAGAATATGCAATGGAGAAAAGAAAGTCCCTTCAATAAGTGTTGCTGGGAAAACTGGACCACTACATGTAAAATAATAAAGTTAGAATGTTCTCTAACACCATATACAAAAATATACGCAAAAAGGATTGAAGACCTAAATGTAAGACCAGATACTATAAATCTCCTAGAGGAAAACATAGGCAGAATACTCTTTGACATAAATTGCAGCAATATTTTTTTAGATCTGAAGTATCCTAAAGTAAAGGAAATAAAAGCAAAAATAAACAAATGGGACCTAATTAAACTTAAAAGCTTTTGCACAGCAAAGGACTCCATCGACAAAATGAAAAGACAACCTATTGATGGGGGAAAATATTTGCAAATGATGTAACCTATAAGAGGTTAATATCCAACAAATATAAACAGCTTGTACAACCCAACATCATAAAAACAAACAAACCAATTAAAAAATAGGAAGAACTGAATAGACATTTTTCCAAAGAAGAAATGCAGATGGCCAACAGGCACATGAAAAGATGCTCAACATCACTAAACATCAGGGAAAGGCAAATCAAAATCACAATGTGATATCATCTCACAAGTATGTTGGCTAACATCAAAAACCACAAATAACAAATGTTGGTGAGGATGTGGAGAAAAGGGAACCCTTGTACACCATTGGTGGGTATGCAAATTGGTGCAGCCACTGTGAAAAATAGTATGAAGGTTTCTCAAAAAACTAAAAGTAGACCTACCATATGATGCAGCAATTCTACTCCTGGGTATATGTCTGAAGAAAACAAAAACACTAATTGGAAAAGATACATGCACCCCAATGTTCATAGCAGCATTATTTGCAATTGCCAAGATATGGAAGCAACCTAAGTGTCCATCAACATACGAATGAATGAAGTTGTGGTATATATATACAATGGAATACTACTTAGCCATAAAAAAGAATGAAATTTTGTCATTTACAGCAACATGGATGGACTTGGAGGGCATTATGCTAAGTGAAATAAGTCAGACAGTGGAAGACAAATACTGTGTGATATCACTAACGTGGAATCTAAAAAATACAAAAAACTAGTGAATATAAAAAGGAAGAAACAGACTCACAGACATAGAGAATCAACTAGTGGTTACCAGTGGGATGGTGAGAGGGAAGGGCAATATAGGGATGGGGGAGTGGGAGACACAAACTAGTGGGTGTAAAATAGGCTCAAGAATGTATTGTACGACATGAGGAATATAGCCAATATTTCGTAATAACTGTAAATGCAAAGTAACATTTAAAAATTGTATAAAAATTTTTTTGCTTTGTGATCCAATCTGGAAATCTGTCTTTTCATATGTAATTTTACCCAATTCCTAGGCAGCCATTACTAATAGATTCAATCTTCTTATTTAATACTTTCTATTTTTTATCTTTATTTTTTCATTTTTTGTTTCCAATTATTGTTATATGGAATATATTCTCTTTGAAGGAATAAATACATATTTTTTTTTCTGATTTCCAGTAAAAATAAACAAACAAAAAACCAAACAAACATTGGAGGCCAGAAGTTAGAAAAGATGCATATTCTAAGTGCTGGGAAAAAAAACTGTCAAGAAATAATTCAATATTCAGCAAAACTATCCTTCAAAAATGCAAAAGAAATTAAGACATTCCTTCATAAACTAAATCTAGCTATAAACTAAATTTATCACTAGCAAACCTGTCATGAAATAGATACTAAAGTTAAGCCCTTAGGATGAAATGAAAGGACAGCACACCGTAACTTGAATCCACATAAAGAAATAAAAGGCATCAGTAAAGGTAACTACATAGGTAAATGCAAAAGGGAGTATTAATATAATTTCTTATTTGTACTCTTATTTATATAATCTGATTTAGGAGACGACTTTATAAAGCAGTAATTATAAATAAGTGTTGATGGGCTTACATTGTATAAAGATGTAATTTGTGCAGCCACAAAATGGAGAAGAGAAACAACGTTTTTATATAGGAGTAAAATTTTGTAAACTATTGAAGTTAAGTTGGTATTAAACTGCACTAGATTGTGATAAATTAAGGGTTAATTTTCAACCCCAGGGCAACCAATAAGAAAATAACTTTAAAAATAGAGTAAAAGAATAAACAAGAAAATTAGAATAATACAGAAGAAAATACCAATTTAACATAAAAGATGGTAGTAATGGAGGATTAGGGTAAGAGAAAGGCATGAGATAAATAGAAAACAAGCAGCAAAATGGGAGATGAATTTGACCTTTTCAGTAATTACATCAAATATATTAAATTGCATTGAATATAAGTGGATCCAGTCAAAAGGGAAAGATTGGAGAATAAATACACAACCATTCTCCAACTATACACTGTCTACAGAGACACATTTTATTTTTTTGGTTTTGTTTTATGAAATGCTAATTTATCATGCCTTTCAAAATTTGTATTTCTCTTTACATTTTGTAGTAAGTAGGAAATAAAAAATAAATGAATGAATGTTTTATTATTTCATTCATTAATTACTCTAGGTTTGAATAAATATTTATGCACCAAAATTGCTATAATTGGAGGATATAGGAATAAATGTCCAGGTAAAAAATGTAACCACAAGGGTCCAAAAAAGTAGGAGAAAGAGGCTGAGGAGTCAGAGAAAGAGATGTGATGACAGAAGCACAGTCAAGAATGACATTATATAAGAAAGATTCAACCCACTTTTGCAGGCTTATAGATAAAGGAAGCATGCCATGAGCCAAAAAATATGGGCGGCCACTATAAGATGGAAAATTCAAGTAAACAAATTCTCCTCTAGAGCCTCCAGAAAGAAAGAAATGCAGTCCTACTGATACATTGATTTCAGCCCAGTGAGACTCATGTTGAACTTCTAACCTACAGAATTATAAGATAATATACTTGTGATGTTTTAAGCCAGTAAATGTGTGGTAATTTGTTCTAGCACTCAAAGTAAATGTAACCAATTAGGATTTATTCTGGGATACAAAGTTTGTGCAATATACAAAAATCAATTAATGCAATACAACATATTAATAAAGGATGAAAACCACATAATTATTGCAGTAGATACGGAAAAATCATTTGACAAAAGCCAACACCATTTTATGATTAAGAAACTCAACAAATGAAGAATAGAATTCCCTCAGTGTTAGAAAGGACATCTACAACAAAACAAAACAAAACATAGCAAATGTTATATTGAATGGTAAAAGGCTGAGAATTTTTCCCTAGGATTAGGAACAAGACAAGAATGTCCACTCTCAGGAATTTTATTCAACACTGTAGTGAAAGGTTTAGCCAGGGGAATTAGGCAAGAAAATGAAGTAAAAGGCACTCTGAATGGAAATGAAGAAGTAAAGTAATTTCTATTTGCAAATTATGTGATTGTGTATACTGAAAATCCTAAGGAATCTACAAAGAAAACATAGAGCTAATAAATGAATTCAGCAAGATTTCAAGATACAAGATCAGTATTCAAGAATCAGTTTAATTTCTATATGCTAGTAATAAATAATCCAAAAATGAATTTAAGGAGACAATTCCATTTACAACTGCATCAAAGTGAGTAATATACCTAGGAATAAGGTTAATAAAAAAGTACAAGGCTGTACACTGAAAACTACAAAGCATCATTGCAAGAAATTAAATAAAGTCTAAATAAATGGAAAGACATCTTGAATTCATGAATTGGAAGATTTAATGCTGTTAAGATGATAGAACTCCCTAAATTGATCTAACCAGAATTGATCAAAATTCCAACTGCCATTTTTTGCAGAAATAGATAAGCTTATTCTAATAGTCACACAAAAATGCAAGGGACCTCAAATAGTCAAAATAATGTTGAAAAAGAAGATCAAAGTTGGAGGACTCATATCTGTAGCTTTTAAAACCCACTACAAATCTACAGTAATCAAGACAATGTGGTACTGGCATAAGGATACACATACAGGTCAATGGAATAGAATTGAGGGTCTATGGATATCTACATGAAAGAGAATCAAGTCAGACTCCTAACTCACACCATGTACAAAAATTAAAGTATATTGGAGATCTAAATGTAACAGCTAAAACTATAAAATTTAAGAGAAAACCTATGCGTATGTTTTCATGACCTTAGATTAAGCAATAGTCTTTTAGATATGACACCATAAGCACAGGCTACAAAAGAAAAAATAAACTGGACTTCATCAAAACTAATAATCTTTATGTTTCAATAGACACTATCCAGAAGTGAAGACAATTCACTGAATGTGAGAAAATATTTGCAAGTCATGTTTCTGATAACAGACTAATTATCTAGGGTATCTAGATTATTAGTCTGTTATCAGAAATGGAAAGCCCCTACATTAAAACAGTGAAAATGCATATAACTCAATTGAAAAATTGAAAAAGATTTGAATAGATATTTCTCCAAAGAAAATATACAGACATAAGACATGTAAAAATGTTCAATATCAGTAGTCAATAGGGAAATGCAAATAAAAACCACAGTGATACCACTTCACACCCACTGGGATGACTAATATTAAAAGATGGACAGTTACAAGTGCTAGAGAGGATATAGACAAGTAGGAATTGTATATAATTGTACATCTGCCTTTGAAAGCAATCTGGTAGTTACTATATGACCAAGCAATTCTACACCTAGATATATATCCAAGAGAAATGAAAACATATGTTCACACAAAAACTTGTACACAAATGTTCAAGACAGCATTATTTATAATAACTGAGAAATGGAAACAAGTTGTACCTATTACCAGATATATGCTAGAAAAATTGTGGTCTGACTTTACACATCATTCTTATATAGACTCTTATCTCTAATTCAGTCAAAATGAGCAGAGCCAAGAAGACCTGAAATCACAAAACATTCACCAAATATTGAGTAAAATAGAAACTGGAGTGAGAAATCTGAAGGAAGATGTAGCTGGAGATACGTTTGTAGTCAAGACTGTGAGGAAACTGAATACAGGGTAGGTTTAATATTGATGAACTCTTTTAGTTTTTGCTTGTCTGAGAAGTTCTTTATCTCTCCTATTCTAAATGATAACTTTGTTGGGTAGAGTATCCTAGGATGTAGGCTTTTCCCTTTCAGCACTTTGAATATTTAATGACACTTCTTTCTGGCCTGTAAATTTTCTGAAGAGAAATCAGCTTATAGCTTGATGGGGATTCCCTTGTATATGATTCTTTGTTTTTCTCTTGCTGCCTTTAGAATACTCTCTAATTTTTCCATATTGACTATGATATGTCTTTATGTGGGTCTGTTTGGGTTCATCTTGTTTGTGACATTCTGTGCTTCCTGTACCTGGATATCAGTTTCTTTCATCAGATTTGGGAAGTTTTCAGCCATAATTTCCTCAAATACAGTTTCAATGCCCCCTTTTCTCCTCCTTCTGGGACACCTACATTGCAAATATTGGTATGATTAATTTTATCCCAGAGATCTCTTAAACAGTTTTCATTAAAAAAATTTTTTTTTTCTTTTTGCAGTTCTGATTGGGTGATTTCCATCTGTCTATCTTCCAGATCACTTATGCATTCTTCTGTGTTACTTAGTCTGCTACTCGTTCCTTCTAGTGTGTTTTATATTTCAGCTACTGAATTCTTCATTTCTGATTGGGTCTTTTTTATGTTTTCTAGTTCCTTGTTAAAATTATCACTGTGCACATCTATCCTTTCTCATAATTCAGTTACTATTTTTATCACCAATGGTTTCAATTCTTTATCTGGTAAATTGTTTATTTCTGTTTCACTAATTTTTCAGTGGTTTTCTTTTGGTCTTTCACTCTCTTCCGCCATCTTCAAGGTCCCCCCTCTGCCTTTTCATTTTGCTTAACTTTCTCTGCCTCTATGAATTTAGGTGAAACGGCTACCTATGGTGATCTTGAATGTATGTTCTTATGTGGGAGTGTTCCTATACAGACCGCATATGACTAATTCCTTTGGTTGGGGAGCTGGATTTGACGTGGATGAAAGTCATGTCTTGCCTCAGCATCTGCTGGCAGCTATCACCTTGGTAGGGGGTGGGGCTGGAGATGGAGTAGCTAGAGCTGGAACTGGGTGTTAGTTGGGACTTCCGCCCTGCTCAGCGATTATCACCACCCTCTCAGGGGCAGGGTCTGATTCTAAGTTGCTGGAGCAGAATCCCTGAGGGTCAGACCCAAGTTGGCTCTGCTCCTTTTAAGTGTGTTTTCCCTTCTCCCTTCATCAGGACACTTGCCCCAGATTGAAGGAGAGCTGAAACAAGTGGTACCTGTGTGGGCTCAGCTCCTTTTGGCTACAGACAGAAGTCCAAGCTGTCTCAGATGTGCTGCCTGTGCAGGTGCCCACATTTGTTTCCCTTGCTCTGCTCACATGCAGCCTTGGGTGCAAGTACCCTTTGTCCCTCACAGCCCATCACTGCCTTCAGCCTTTGCTGCCCATCTTTTTTTTTTTAATAAATTTATTTATTTATTAATTTTGGTCGCATTGGGTCTTCGCTGCTGCGTGTGGCCTTTTTCTAGTTGCAGCAAGTAGGGGTTACTCTTTGTTGCAGTGCATGGGCTTCTCATTGCAGTGTCTTTTCTTGTTGCGGGTCATGGGCTCTAGGTGCACAGGCTTCAGTAGTTGTGGCATGTGGGCTCAGTAGTTGTGGCATGTGGGCTCTAGAGCACAGGCTCAGTAGTTGTGGTGCACGGGCTTAGTTGTTCCACAGCATGTGGAATCTTCCCGGACCAGGGATTGAGCCCGTGTCCCCTGCATTGGCAGGCAGATTCTTAACCACTGCCATCAGGGAAGTCTTGCTGCCCCCATCTCGTGGAGCTGCACTGCAGGTAGGCAGAGCCCTCCTGGACTCTAGGCATGTATGTAGTGGAGTGGCCACTGTCAGAGATCTGGCTGCTTCTGATGTGCTATTTGAGTAAATGCCAACAATGGTAGCCACAGCCCCACCCATTACTGGGTTGCCTCTGTGTCCCACAGCCAAGTATTCTCTCCAGTCCAGTGCTACGATGTGTCATGGAGTGAGTGGGGCTGGAGTGTCTGCTTGGGAAACCTGGCAGTCATTAATGCAGACCTCTTTTCATCTGCCCCAGGGCTTCAAGCACACGAGAGCTCCTCAGGAGCTGAGTTAAGGCTTCCCATAGCCCTTCTGTTAGTCCTAGGGATCCCTAGGACTGGGACGCCCAATCTGTGGTTCAGCCCACTCAATCCCCAAGACAGGTGTCCACCCATGCAATCTCCTTTTTCCTCTGAGTCCCCTCCCAGGGGCACAGATCCAAACCCAATCATTTTTCTTCCCTCCCTACTGGATTATGTGTGTATCTTTTCTTACAACACTCCTGTTGGTTGTACAGGAGTCCTTCTCCCAGTTTCCAGTTAATTTTCAGTAAGAATTGTTCCACATATAGATGTATTTATGATGTGTTCATTGGAGGGAGGTAAGCTCCACTTCCTCTTCTCCACCATCTTGATGGATCTCTTATAAACTCATATTAATCAGAGTCTAGCCAGGAAAACAGAAACAACTCTGAGTACCTTTTAACTGGGTACATGAAGGTACAACCAAGACAGAAGATGTGTCACCGCATACAGTCTTCAGTCAGAACTTGATTACTGAGGCTGGGAAGTCCCTTGATCTGTTATCCACAATCCGGAGGTTCAGGAAATTTGATGCTGTAGTTCCAAGTCCAAATCCAAGGCCTGAGTACCAGGAAAACCAATGGTGCTAATCCCAATCTGAGTCCGAAGGCCCAAGAATCGGGGGTGGATAGTGTTAAAGTCTCAGTCCAAGATGGAATGTCTGAGAACCAGGACTCTGATTCAGGGATGGATGTCCCAGTCAAGCAAGAGAGCAAATTCTCATTATTCTACTTCATATATTTAATTTTATTTTATTTTCTGACTTAGCCTTCTGTGATCAGATCACTTAATCTCTGCAACATGGAAATCTGTGTCACAGCATAATTGACTAATTTCAATATTCTTTCAATTGTATTTAAATACATGTAATATAAGTATACACACATGTATATATGTATATTTCATTTTATAATTGATGTTAAGTTTTAATTACTTTACAATTTTGCATCAAGTTGAAAAAAATGTGATCACCTCAAAAGTAACTTTGATTTGAAAAGTTTAAGTGAAATCTTTGAGGCACATAAAGCTATGTGATTAAGATATATATGTATGTATTCAGTCATCTCAATGATCATTTTGATTCATGATGTAGAAAATTTTTTCTAAATTAAAATTTTTATGTATATCATAGAGCTAAGACTAATTATGGCATATTCATATATAAAAATGTGAAGTTAAGTGATTCTATTACTGACATTTCACATACTCTCAGACAGAAAAATATAAATTCCTTCTGCTTTTAGATTTTACTTTTTATGCCAAATATATGCCCTGGTCTAGTGGCATAAAAAGCTCTTCAACTGAAACCAAAATGCAGTAAAACATAATACAATTTTTATACATATATATATTTGTTTTGTTTTTAGTAAGACTCCAATTTTTACTCATTCAAGTAACAAAATATTACAAATCTGAAAATACCAAATATTGATGAGGATGCCAATGCAAGGACTTTCTTATCCACTACTAACAGATATATACATTGATGCAACTATTTTGAATAGCAATTTGACATTACCTCCTAAAGTTAAACATTCACAAACCTATGACACAAGAAATCCTCCCAGTAATTTATCCAAAACTAGATCATTAGAGTATAAGAATTCTGTACAAGGATTTTCAAGGCAGCACTGTCTGCATTAACAAAATCTTTAAACAATCCAGGTATCCATTAATAGAATAATTGGTAAGTAAATTTTATTATATCATACAATAGAATATTATGGAGTAGTCAAAAAAGAATAAACAGAAGTGATAACAGCAAAATGGATCGATCATAGCAATATATTGAGTGAAATGAGTCTTCAAAAGTCATATAAATCATGATAGATTTTACATACACACAGACACACACACATACTTTAGGAAGAATTATGGTTGTTAATATATAGAAGTTAAAGCAAGAAAAACAGGTGTTGAACACAGTACATATATGTACTTTTTTGAAATATATATTATGATTCAGTACACTTTGTATAAAGAGAATGTTGAATATAGATTTGAATAATGAAGGTTATTTTGGGTGCACAGGAGCAGGGCCATGCATTTGTGGTGAAGACCATATATTTGAATGTAGGTCATTGATAGGGTTTGAGCTTTTGTCTTGGGTGATGAGTTAGAGCATCAGGAGAGCCCTTCCTCTACCTATTCATATATACTGATTCCACTCATGCCTTCAAGACAGTTTTAAATTAACATTTTCATCCATCACTCCTGTTCCCATCACCCTGCTCTGATTTATTCTTTTCTCTCTGCCTGTAGGAAAATGTGTAATTCTGTACAGGTTAGTTTAATTCAACAAAACTTCATTTTCCATGTAGTAGTGTGGTGGTTTGGAGCTGGATTGAAGCCTGGCTGTACCCATTCTAGCTGAGGGATCTTGGGCAAGCTACTTGATCACTCTCTAGCTCTGTTCCATTATCTATAAACTAGATGATAATAATTGTTCTTATTTCTTAAGGTTGTTCTGAGGGTTACATATGTTACTATACAAAGTGCTTAAGGGAAGGCCACTGTGTTTGGCACTCAGGATTTACACTAAGCAATTCCAGAAGCACCAGTGTAAGTGGTGTTCTTAGAATTGTTCACTATACTGCCTGAACAACCATAAATCGTTACCCTACTTGGAACACTACCTGGCACATAAAATTAACTAAGTAACTAAAAGTATTAGCTAAGGTTGTGATACATTGTTTAATAGTGATAAAAAATCTATACCATTAGATTATTTGTTGATTTCTCACTTCACCTCCTTTCCTTCATCATCTCCTGGAGAACTTTCTTGCTCCAGCTCTCCACTGTCAGTCAGCTCACTGTTCTTTACTCTGTGTAGTTTCCCTAGGAAACTACAAATTACTAAAACTAACAAGAAAATAGAGAAAAATTAAAAAGATAAATATCCAGGTAAGACAGTAAGAAAATTATCTAAAAAAGCCTCCCTTAGAAAAGGAACCCCTCTTGCACTGTTGGTGGGAATGTAAATTGATACAGACACTATGGAGAACAGTATGGAGGTTCCTTAGAAAACTAAAAATAGAACTACCATATGACCCAGCAATCACACTATTGGGCATATGCCCTGAGAAGCCATAATTCAAACAGAATGATGTACCACAATGTTCATTTCAACACTATTTACAATAGCCAGGACATGGAAGCAACCTGTGTCCATCGACAGATGAATGCGTAAAGAAGATGTGGCACATATATGCAATGGAATATTACTCAGCCATAAAAAGAAATGAAATTGAGTTATTTATAGTGAGGTGGATGGACCTAGAGACTGTCATACAGAGTGAAGTAAGTCAGAAAGAGAAAAACAAATACTGTATGCTAACACGTATATATAGAATCTAAAAGAAAAAAAAAAGGTTCTGATGAACCTAGGGACAGTACAGGAATAAAGACACAGATGTAGACAATGGACTTGAGGACATGGGGAGGGGCAAGGGTAAGCTGGGATGAAGTGAGAGAGTATTATTGACATATATACACAACCGAATGTACAATAGATAGCTAGTGGGAAGCAGCTGCACAGCACAGGGAGATCAGCCGTGTGTTTTGTGACCACCTAGAGGGGTGGGATAAGGAGGGTGGGAGGAAGATGCCAGAGGGAAAAGATATGGGGATATATGTATACATATAACTGATTCACTTTGTTATACAGCAGAGACTAATACAGCCTTGTAAAGCAATAATACTCCAATAAAGAGGTTAAAAAAAAATCAAGAAGGATGGAAACTCAAAAAAAAAAAAAAAAGAGCCTCGTTTCTCTATCAAAATGGCAGGCAAAAGCATTGTCTGTCCTGAATTCTTGTTTTTGAGATGAACACAATTAATTCTCTTCTAAACACCATAGAATAGTATTTTAAAAATTCAACAAATACAGCACATAATAAATTGCATGTGTAAATATTTATACAGAAAACTCAAAATATTGCTAATTGAAACCTGTAGTTTATTTTAAAACACCAAAGTCAATATGAAGTCTGTTTTAGCTATAAAGGATGATTCATTTAAAAATATCTATGAATGAAATGACCATATTAACTAACTAATCAAAAGGTTTATTTTGAATCATGGAAAAATATTTGGTAAAATATGATATCTCAACAAAAGAAGAAATCTTGTTAGACCAAGAATAAATACATAATTCTATGATGTTTCAAAATACATTTATATCTCAAATTAAATGTCAGTATTGTACTTTAAGATTGAAATCAGAGCATTCCCTTTAGATTCAAAGAGGAGCAATGACTGATAATTAACATCACTGCTTTGTTTTGAAAGTATTAGGTAGTTCTATTAGGCAGTAAAAAATTACAAAATATAATCATAACATCTGTTTTCATCATTAAACTATATTCCTCTTAAGAGCAAGAAACTATGTCAGATTGGTCACTATATCCCCACTTCCTACTAAGCTTATCACATAGAAGGAGATTGTGTTTCGTTTTATTTCTAAAATTATTTTTAAGTAAACTACTGCTTGCTTTCAAATTTACCAGACATTTTAAAGTTTCTAATTTCTTAATTATCTAGTCAATAAAATCTAAAAATAATCGTCTTACCCATATTTAGGGGAAGAAATTGTTCTTCCCTTTACCTACCATGTCTTTCCCATTTTCCTTCATACTTCTTAGAAGAGAGATTATTAGACATTATGCATTATTAAAATGATTATTTTTTACCACAGGAACCTTATATTTCAAAAATTTTTCTCAGGATGTTATCTTTTTTTTTTAATGACATTTTTTTAGTACCTTACTTGACATGCTTAATTGTTTTCAATGTTCTATATTATTATTTTTAAAATTTTGACTTTCCTTTTCCTGAGTTCTTAATTTTGATTTCTATTTCAATCGCCTAGAATATGTCTATTTTAAAATATATTTATGTATATATTATAGATATATTTATACATAGATATATTTACTATATATGGTAAATATATATTTAAATAGTAAATAGATATAACTACTATATATAATATATAGTAGATATATCTATTTATCTTATTAGATACATTTTCTAATAGATATATGTGATTATTTCAGAGCCTTGAATATTCACGAATGCCTCATTTTCCCACCCAAATAACAACTTCATAGGTAAAATTTTGTGTCAAACTATGTTTTATTAAAACTTACAGTTCTCTCTTCTTTGTACTTGTTGTATTTTTCATGAGAAATATGCAGCTTTTTTTTTATAGCTAAATTGTTTTTACTACCTAAACAATTGTAAGGTTTTTTCTCCACTATCTTTGCAGTTCTAAACCTTATTGAGAAAAATCAAATAAATAAAAGAGATATATAATTTTCATGGATTAGAAGACCTGAAGTGACATCA
This sequence comes from Neophocaena asiaeorientalis asiaeorientalis, assembly GCF_003031525.2. Classification (NCBI taxonomy): domain Eukaryota; kingdom Metazoa; phylum Chordata; class Mammalia; order Artiodactyla; family Phocoenidae; genus Neophocaena; species Neophocaena asiaeorientalis. Next base: position 442,845 of record NW_020175536.1, on the reverse strand, counting down.
GTTTTCTCCGGAATTATCTCATTGATCAAATATCTAGTACTAATTTTTAGTGGAACATGATGGAAGTATTCTAATAAGAATTCTACCTATCTCTCTATCAACTATCTATCTAACATCTATCTATCTATCTATAGGTATCATATATCTAATAGATATAGATATCAGATATATCCAAGACACCACTTGAAAAAGAAAACAAGGTAGGGAGCTCATTCTAATAGATATTGTCTTGATAAGAGGCTACAAAATGTATGACAGTATAGTATGCTCAGGATAAGAGGAAAGAAAGAACAATAGAACAGAAAAGAGATACTCAGAATTAGACTCATTCCATATGGTCACCAGATTTATGGTAAATGTTGGAATACAGAGCAATATGAAAGAAACTATCTTTCAATAAAAATGCTGGGATAATGGATATACACCTGGAAGAAAATGAAACTCCATTCCCATCTCTCACTATATACAAAAATCAATTTCAATTATTAAAGGCAAAACAACAAAGATTTTAGAAGATGAATGAAGAACATCTCATGACATTACAGCAGGAAAACTTTTCTTAAACAGGACACATTATGCATTATTATAACAGAAGAAGACTGATGAATTAGAAGACTGATAAATTTGACTACAGGAAAATTGAGAACTTGTTTATCAAATGTAATCATTGAGTGAAAATGGAAACCATGTAGTGGGAGAAAATGTTTGCAACATATGTAACTATCAAAGGACTCTTATCCAGAATTCCTACAAATCAATGAGAAGAAAACTGATAGATCAGTAGAGAAAATGTATTAAAAAATGAACACCAAATTCACAAACAGGCTATCCAAGAAGCCAAATGAAACTGTATTCAATCATAGAAATTATTAGGGAAATGTAAATTAAAATTACAATATCATACCAGTGCACACCTGTCAGAATGGCTAAAATGAAGAAGACTGAGAATAATAAATGTTGGAAACGATGTGGACTGATAGTAATTTTCATATACAGTGTTGATGTTATTGTCAATAAGGACAACCACTTTGGAAAATAGTTTGATATTATCTGTTAAAATTGGATATAAACATATCTGTAACCCAGCAATTCCACTTCCAGATATAAAATCAACAGAAATAAATGATCATATGCATTAAAAATATGCACTAGAATAGATGAATTATTCATAACAACCCAAGTTGGAAGCAGTGCATATGTTCTTGCACAGTAGAATTATGAAATGAACTGTGGTATTTTCATACGGTGAAATGCTATACAGAAATGAAAGTAATACACTATAGGTGCTCACAGCAATGTGGATGAGTCCTAAAGACATAATTATTTTAGAAGATTTCAATAAAATGACAGGCATACTACATACTGTAAAAATACTAATCCATAACATTACAGACACATACCTAGCTGATGTAACTATTAAAAAAAGGAAGGAGTTGATCAACATAAATTCAAGATAGTAATTATTTTTTGAGAAGAGTGAGACTTTTGTTAATGGGGAGAGGCCTGCTTAAGGCTTTGGTGATGCTGTTGATTCTCTAAATTTCTTGACCTGGGTGGTGGCTTCATGTTTATAATTATGATAATTTATTAATGTGAACATTTATATTAGCCCCTGTGCCTAGAAGAGTATCTGAAAGCCAAAGTTTCTATTAAATTTGTATGAAAAGTAAAGACAAAACTGAAGGATGCTGTGAACTGTCTTGAAACACATATTTCTCCCTATTCTGTATTCCTGTGATGGAAGTCCTTAGGTGGAAATCACTTTGTGGTATATTGTTTTCCTAATTAATCTTACTACAATGAAGGATATACATTCAACTCTTTTTAAAAAACATTTTATTGGAGTATAGTTGATTTACAATGTTGTGTTAGTTTCAGGTGTACAACAAAGTGAATCATATATATATATGTATATATATACATATATATATATACACATATATATATATTTATCTCCATTCTTTTCCAGATTCTTTTCCCATATAGGTTATTTCAGAATACTGGGTAGAGTTCCCTGTGCTCTACAGTAGGTCCTTATTAGTGATCTATTTTATATATAGTAGTGTGTATATGTTAATCCCAATCTCCTAATTTATTATTTCCCCCCAGGTTTCCCCTTCGGGAACCATAAATTTGATTTTGAGATCTGTGAGTCTGTTTTCTAAATAAGTTCATTTGTATTATTTTTATATTCAACTCTTATCTTCTTCAAAATCTATTTCCTTACTTCTTCCAGGAAATACAGGCATCCTTTATTTAAAATAATGTGTCTTTACCATCTAGTTTCTTGGGGGCTCTGTTTCAGAGGACTCATTGCACATCCCTACTTGACCAGGATAACTGCAAATAGAACATAATGGTAACTTTATAACATTTGACCAGATTGGTCAAATCCTCTATACCAGCCTTTGGCCTGGAGTTACCGAGTTTTCACTCTTGGCTGTTGGCTTTGGCTTTCTGGAATGCCCACAGACTGCAATTTCATATTTTATGAGTTATTCCCATTGTGTTAATTAGATGATGTCTCATTATTTAGTAATTTTAGCTTCAACTTACAAAGGGGTAAATCCTTCTCTGTTATATTTCTATGATTTTGTGTAAGTCATAGTAGAATGACTAAATCGGGTCTAAGACTTGCTGGTTTCTCTTTGAAAAAGTATTAAAGATCTTTAATTATACACTAAAACTTTTTGGAAGTAGGGAAGATGAATAGGAAGGCATTGTTAGCCTCTATATAAAAGATATTGTTTTTGTTTTATTGTGTGTGTGTGCATGTTTTACAAGGGGAGATTCAACCATATTTACCTGCATTATTGGTGAATGTCTTGTGATGCCTGTCCAGTGGGCATCCTGCCAAGACTGGATACTAAATAGAAGAGTGAATTGTCCCACCTGTAGGTGATCCCCCTTTTAGTATGGACTCACTTTATTTAAACTGTCTTTTAATCAGCTCCTGTTTGGCACAGATGGTAGGAAAGTACTTTACAGAATTTTAGGTCAAGCTCTAGGTCTGTTGTGATTTGCAAGGTATTTGGTCTTGAGAAGAGTATTTCCCAGGATGTCTGGGGAGAAAATGTTTTTCTGCTGAGCAGAGAATCACAAGCCATTAAGAGGGCACCAGAGGCCCCAGGCAGAGGTGAAAAAATCAACATGTTCTTGTGGTAGAATGACTTTTCCATCAGATTTCTGATTACTAGGAGCCAGCTGGGATGATTTTTTTAAACATAGAATTTGCAGCTACAAAACAGGGTTGATTTCTGGCTTCTACACTTCCTGACTCTGTGGTTTAAGATAATATTTCTCAATCTTGTTTTTCATTAATGCCCCACTAAGAAGCCTTTTTTTACACGTTTTCCTAATTGTTCCTTTATGAGATTTTAATAATACTAGAAATACTGTATACCCATTTATATACTATATGTATATCTGTGCTTCATACTTATAAAAGGTAAGCAGAAGTCTTACTCTTTATTCAATACAGGGTTAAGAATGACTAAATAATACTTTTAAGTTAAAAGAAAATTAAAAAACTGAAAAGCTATGAACATTTAATTTAACCTTTTAATTCTATTTGTTGAGTAACTTTTAATGTAATTTATTTACTTATATAAATTATAATATATCAAATTATATATGTAAACTAGCCATTTATATAAATATATAATATCAGTAGTAGTGTAATCAAATTTTGGAAAAATCATACAAAACAGTTACTTTTCCAGCAAAAGCAAAACAATAAAACAATTTCTTAGAAATATTTTAGTACTTTTAACTTTGCTTGATATGAGAAAATACTTTTTAACTAGCTGTTACATACTTATGCAAATATTGTCAACATTTTTCTTTTCAGTACTGGAAAAATAATTTTAGGTTGAGTATATTTTTAAAAATTAAAAAAAAAAGTACTAAAATATGTACTATTATTTACTTAATTTTCAAAGCCCAAGTCACACACAAAAGCACTGAGGATCGAATAACATCCAAAAGGCTGGCGACGGCAGCCAACAGACATGCACAGACACTCATGATATGGCTTTAAGATTGAGCAAAATCAACATAGAGAAAGCCCTTCAATCACAGTCATCTACTCATCATAATTTTATAGCTATGTGCCATATATATTTTGTGCATGTCTCATGAACTCACAAGGTCTTACAAGGGGTGATTCAACTGTGTTTACATGCATGATTGGTGGATCCAAGGTCTCTGAGAGCCTTGGATTTTTAATTAAAAATATAGGGATGTTATCAAACTCAGGTTTAAATGGTGGAAGCACTAATACAGTGCTTTGTTATGTACTTTACTATTGTTCAAACAGCATTTTTTGAGTGTTAACTATGTGACAGACACGATGATAGGTACTATGGATACATAGTTGAATAACACACTAATGACATGTTGTTCCTACTCCTCAAAAGTTTACAATATAAATAGATTGATAAGTATGTAGGCAGATGGCTTTAATACAGTATGGCAAGTGCAGTTGTAGTAGTGGGCAAAGAGGAGGAATCTTATCTTAGATTTTCTTGTGGGTCAAGGAAACCTGAAGATGGCAGATCATGTTCATCTTAAATGTGAATAGAAAATGAATTTGGTAGAAGACTCTTGGTGTATGAAGGCACAAGGTGAACAATCTGGTGAGGGAAACAACATGTGCAATGACAACGTGAAACAATATAATTATGTGTCATTTGTAGAAGGAAAAGCAATTCTAAAGGTCTAAGAGGTAGACTTAAAGGGACAGCGTGCTGGGAGATGAGCTTGGGCTATCGGTGGAAGACAAGTCACAGCAATCTTTGTGATATTACATAGCTTGGCTTTTATTCTGTCCCTCAGTGCTTCTTAATCTTTCTCACCAAAGTACACCTAACAACAGAGACTGCTATTATAATACTGCACTGATACTTTATCACTTAGCTTAAAATTTCATGTATATTTTAGATTCTACTCCATTATATGTCTACTTAGTAATATAGTAATAATTTGAAAATTACTTGTTAAATTGCTTCCAAGAATATTTGAGTAAAATTGATGGTCAAGAAATATGTGCCATGTTTTTATGCTTTCAGTTTCTCTTGGTACATCTCTATATGTGTGATAATAGGCATGCCTGAGTTTGAGGAGTAAAATCTTAGGTATGATGAAAATTTAAGGATCGTAGAAAGGTAGTAACATGTCATATTTCTTCTTTAAATAGAATATTCAGGTAGCAGAGAGGAGGATGAAGTTGAAGGAAATAAGTGGAAATAAGAAAAAAAAAAGAGTGGAAATAAGTAGGGGGCTGCTGCAATAGTTCAAGTGAGTGTTAAAGAAGTTAGGCTTTTTCCCTCCTACAGAAACTGGGAGATAGGCCCTATCTTCCTTGATGATTACATTTCAAAAGGATGGCTCCTAGGTCCTTTAGAAGCTCATTCCTGGGTTGCAAAACTAGCAAGGAGTTTTTTAAAAGATTTATATGTCAAAGGGGCAGGAAAATGATTTACACTTATAAATTTTCTAATGTAAATGCTTCAAAAAATCTGAAGTTGGAGTGGGGGTGTCTATAGTCAGGAAAGAGCCTGTCTAAAGTTTATTTAAGATGAAGGAAACATTTAGGACATCTTGGTCTGTGCTAGACTACATTTTAAAGCTGGTCACCATCAACTTGTATGTAGAATAAGAGAAAAAGAAAGAGAGGAGAAAAAAAGTCAACATATAAATAAACACGTACATAACAAGCAAAGAGGAAATACCAGTAAGTCCATGGACACGGCCCCCTGTATGCACTTTCTTTGCTTTGAAAGATTTACTTGATCAGAAGCAATGCTATTTGAAATATTATCACAGTGGATAATCAGGATCAACGTTCTGCAAAATAGCACAGTAGATGGGTCTGTGAATGGTGGTGCTGGCAAGAGCATACGCGCAGGGAAGGTTAATCCATATCCAGAATATATGTGTCTATTTCATTGAAGATGAATCTCTGACTCCTCATAATGGAAAAGGTTCAACATAATCAACTGCCACCAATTGGCTGGCTGATTCTCCTCTACACTGGAAAGGGGTTTCAGGGGTGATCTCTTCCGTTGGCAGATTAGTCACTCAGCAGTAATAGCTTCTAGGTCCGATGTGGTAACTGAAAGTCCAAGTTTTGAACCCAAGCATTGTCTCTATCTCTGCCACCAAGGGCACTTTGTACATGGGCTCATTTACCTTGTAATGAAATGTCTATGGATAAGGACTGACTGATGTGTGTAATTTTGTCCACTGGACTATTGAAAGCCTCCTTTAGTGAACATTCACATGGTACAAAAATATTTCACAGTGTTTGCCCATTCTGAGAGGCTCATCCACATGAGTCTTTCCAGACTTTTTTGGATACTTATCTCTCAACCCTGTTCCTTCCAAATCTATGATCATCCAATCAAACCATCAGCAGTTGCCTATGAGTCAGCCATCTTTCAGTCCAAAGTGAAAACTATATACACCATTTGAACTTTTACCCATGGGGAATACTTTCCTTTACTGCTGTCATTCACTGTCACACTATCTATTGCTGCATCCATCCACTTTATTTCTTCCTGTTTGTGGAACTCCGTATGAGGCTGTAGGTGTGTATTGAAGGAGAGGAAGAAACAGCATGAGTAATTGTTAAAGGAGGGTGAGCTACCTGCTCATACATCTTGTATCTTCCATACCTGTGTGAACCCAGATTCTTTTATACTTTTTTTCCTTTGATTACAGATTACGTCAAACATACCCAAACTCATGGTTTGGTCTATCAGGTTCCAGTTTATGATAGGAAGCTCAGATTGCATGGCCAAATGATGTTAAATGGATAGGCTTTCAATCTCTATATAGCATTCTCATTTGCCAAAGACACTTAATGTCATTAGGTCTACACTCAAAAGACCCTAGTGGAAAATCAGTTTTCACTGCAGTATGGACTTGCCTTCTTTATCTCAAACCCAGCAAACTTACCGGAGACTTGGTAGGTGGTCAGAGTAGTGCATTCAAATGTGGAATATGTTGCCTCACAAATCTATAAAGACTTACTGTGTGTTGTACCTATTTTTGCATGGTAGGTTGTGAGAGATGTAGTAACTCATTTTTCAAACTCAAGAGGATATCATCACACACTCCAGACAACTTTACCCCTAGAATTTTCACTGAGCTTATAGGTCCGTGAATTTTCATGAGATTTATTCCTTATTCTCTGAATTGCCTGTCTTACTAAGACATCTAAAGTACTTGCTACTTACCGTTTATCAGATCCAGTCATCATAGTGAACCAATGTGATATTTTGCAGAATATTGCGATGTCCAACATCTCATGAACTATGTTGTGACAGAGAGCAGGACAGTTGTATTGTAAGATGTTATGGAAAAACCTGGGCAAACTTTTTGGCCAACCCAGTATTAGCCCTGAGGAAAGATTGTAAAGGTATAATTTTGGCCTTCTCAGGTAAAATAAAACTACCTTTGTTTGCTCTCATATGTTGTTGCAGGAAAACACATTAGCCTGGTCAGTAGCTGCATACTAAGTGCCAGGGGCCATATCAGTTTGCTCAAGTAAAGATATTACACCTGGGAAAACAGCTGCAATTAAATTCACTATCTGATCAACTTTGTGAGAATCCAGTCATCCTTCAGTATCCGTCCAACTTCTTAACCAGCTAACTGTATTATTTAAGTGAGCATGGGATAAGTATTACTACCCTTGCATCTTAACAAGTTTTCAGTGTTGGCAGTAATCTTTGAAATTCTCCCAGGAATGTAATATTGCTTGTATGAATATTCCAAGGGCGTTCAATTGGGCCTTTCTATTATGGACATTACCCCATGGCCCAAAGGGTCAGTTTAGGTATTCTGCTAATTTCCAATTAGTCTATTTTAATTATTCAATGACTGTAAGAACAAACAAACAAACAAACACATGATGAATCTGTGGATTTGCTGGGTTCACTATCATTCAAATTTGGGATAAGACTCCATTCATCACCTTACCATTATTCACCCTCACTTTGATTTGTGTGTTACGATAGCATTTTGAGCCCCTAGGAATTAATGACAATTCACCATGCCTGGTAATCCCCAGAAAGTTTACCCTTTTCCTTGTGCACTATCATTCTAGTTATTGGCTGTAGTTCCTTTTGGGAAAGGCTTGACGAAATAATTATGGAATATACCAATGGCATTGCTGCAGGGTTCTTCTACAAGGAGACCCAAATTCCTTTTCAATTAAAAGATTCTGTGTTGCATGGTTTCCAATAAATACAGATGTAAATTTGCGTATATTATATAGTATGTAATTTCCTAGCTCTGTCCATTAATAAAGTCTGAGAGCAGTGACATCCCACTAGCAGTTAGCACATCTATCACCCAGATCTTAGTTTTGAAATATTATTCTCCACTAAAAGAAACCAGAGCTTTTTGAAGAAATGGCTGATTCTAAGGCTAGGGTAGGGAAAGTAGAAGATGAGTCTGGAATACCTTGCGCTACCGAAAAGTAAGGAGGTGCTGGAAATATGTCAAAAGGGTATAGGAACCAGTTAGAATGGGTTCCCACTGGCCAAATCTGGAAAAAATAGAGCATCAAAGTAAATGATAATAGTAACAGATTATAGCAATTGAATAAAATAAGAACCATAAATCCACACACAGTCATAACATTTTAAATGGATAACTAAATGGGGAGAAGGAAGGCTTTTCCTTGTGGTAGAAAGGCAACTACTAAATGTAAAAAGGGCCATGGTATTAGAAATTCACCATTTGGCAACCATGGAAGTAATAATTAATTGAGGCAAGAAACAGCAAGAGATGTTACAACTAGTGGGTGAAGGTGGAGTCACGAATGGGACTTTACACAGTATCAAAGTACCTCTCACAAAACATGTGTTAAACATAAAGTGGGGGAAAATATCACTTTAAGTGGAGAAATCTGCAGGCACCATATTAACCAAGCAATCAAAGTTAAAATCACCAGTAAGGGGACAAATAGACACCATGCACATACCACTCAATAGGTTTCCATGAAAAAAACACAGCATTTATGATATACTCACTGAAGATACATAACCTGGGTCTAATGGAGAGGGAACAATGGACAAACAACAAACTGGGGAACATTCTACAAAATAACTACAAAACACACTTCAAAATTTTTAAAGTCATGACAATCAAAGACAAAGGAGCTGTTCCAGATTGAAAGATCCTAGAGGAACACGACAGCCAAGTGCCAAGTGTAATCCTGTATTGGACCCAGTGCTATGATGGATGTTTCTGGAACATTGCCAAAACTTGAGTGGGGTCTCAGGGAGAAAGATATACAGGAGTTCTTTGTACCATTTTCACAAATTTCTGTAAGCATGAAACAAATTTTAAATAAATTTTTAAAATAAAGAATAAGAGATTCTGTGTCTTTGAAAGGCTTTAACTAAAAGGTTATAATTTCGCATTGTGATGACTCAAGTTAGGTTTTGGCTATCAGACCCAGAGTTATTTCTGTTATATGGTTCAAACAGTATCCTTGTAGGCCACCCATCTGTTTTATTACTAGGGACACTGTGATCAATTAGTCACTGTCAGAGATCCTTAAAAGCCAAAATATTTTTTTCAAAAAGTATTGTAACACTTTATTTATAATGACTTTTACAGCACTATACATTCATTTCCCGCTATTGAGTTTTTTGCTATTTTGTCATACATTGTACATCTAAATACTACAAATCCAATATTACATTGTTATTTTGTATTTTATTTTATTCTCTAAGTATTTGGCTAGTTTTTTAAAAAAATTATATTAAAAAATTTTTATATTTACTGAAATGTTTACTGTTCCCAGAACTCTGCATCACTTCAAGTAGATCCAAATTTTCACTTGTCAATCATTTTATTTAAATTTTAAGGACTTCCTTTAAGATTTTCGTTGGTGAGCTCTGATGACTAAAAATTCTCAGTTTTGTTTTTCTAAAAGTTCTCTTATTATACCTTTATTTATTTTATTGAAAAATATTATTATACCTTTATTTTTATTTAATAGTTGATGTACAATATTATGTGTTACAGATGTACAATATAGTGATTCACAATTTTTAAAGGTTATACTCCATTTATAGTTATTATAAAATAATGGCTATATTCCCTAAGTTGTACAATATATCCTTGTAGTTTACTTTATACACAATAGCTTGTACCTCTTAATCCCCTAAAATGTTTTGATTACTGGGATATTCCTGCTGCCTTTTGTGGCAAACATGTTCATCTTGTCTTTGGCATTTAAGTGCTACCACTTGGTCCCTGCCATTCTAGGAATCCCATCATCTTTATTGAAATCAGGAGCCCATCTCAATTGTTGCATCTCGGTTGTCATTTCTGGCTAACCAAGGAGAAGAAGCAGAGATTTTCAAGGATGAGGATGTGAATCTTTAATGTATTTGATGATGCAGAATGAAGGGAGTATCCTCTGGTTTTCTTGGTCAGTGACTGTGCGGATCACACATTAATCCACTCCAACATTCCCATCTCCTTAAGCTTTGAATTCCCTCCTGCTCATCTTTCAAGGGAAGCCCTAACATTTCCTTCTCATTGTACATAGCCATTAAATCGTGGTTTCAGTCAATCAATCAAGTAAGATATCAGAAACACTTCTAGGTACATGAAACCAATTCAATAAATTCTTATTATCTAGTAAGTGTACTCATATAAATGCATTTTGCTTGACCTGTTATTATATTCCACCTTCCCACATATATTCTCCAGGATTCACAGTCTTGCAGTTCTTTGGAGTATAATCTATTTCATCTGGGTCTCACCATGTAACTGATACCTAGAGTATACGCTTACAAGTTATCTGTCCCAGAGTTTTGAAGCAAAAGAAGAGTAGTCTCCTCAGACAGAAGAGTGGAAGCTACTGGTAAGAGAGGTTCAACATGTCTCAGAGATTCAAGTTGCTCAGTTTCATCTGAGTCCAACCAGACGCCCTCATTTAAAGTTTTAGGGGCTATTGTTTGCTGATCAATATCCTGATGTTCACATTAGAGAACTCAAGTGGTATAGAAGTAGCAAATGAAAAAAGCAGCTACTTCCTCTAGGGTTTAGGCACAGCAAACAAGGAAAGACTAAGAATTGATCAGATTTCTTTTACCACAAGACTGAAATTCAAATCTTTTTGGAGGGCGTGGCTGGAATAGGAAAATGCAGCCTGCTAGTAACAAAGAAATTTGCCAGAGGTTGCAGGACAGAGGTAGTGCAGTGTGTAAGAGTGGTCCTCCACATGACTGGAAATACTCACCAGAGGTTGCTAGTTGGACTGGTACATAAGAATAGCCAGGTGGGTGGTTAGAAAAACTTGCTGGAGAGTGCAGGCCATAGTTCTGTGAGGATCGTGAGGGTCAGTGCTACTGGGGCTACCTACACACCTGGGCCCTCCCACATACCAATCTGCTGGCAACAAAACAAAGCCTGCACACTAGAATATGGAAAGGATAGCCCTTCCTTCTACGGTGGCTTTGCAGGGTCCCTCCATTACCCTCTATTAACAAAGCCTAACAATAAACTGACTGGCAGAGGTTTCAGAGTCCAGATCCAGTATCATAAAGCAAGGAAAAGAAGGGTGGATCTGGAGCTGAGATGAATAAATTGTAACTAGTATAGATAAGAAGACAAGTACAGTTTTGGACATTGGGATTGTTGACTGAAAAAAATGCATAACCTAAAAATTTTAAATTATGTCTTATTCATAGGCCTTACTGAGAACTGTAGCCTAGGATGGCAGCCTCTCACATAGCTCTGAGGGACTGTTCCAAAGACGTAAAGGAGGAGCCAGGATGTATAGGAGTTTCTGCTGAAAAAAACCCATGTAGTTGAAAATCAAAAGATTACGGCTGATCACAATACACATCTCAAGTTAATGATTTTAGGGCTTTTTTATGTATGGGAAGATGCAAGAGTCTGGGCTTTATGAAATCATTCCTTTGATATACATTTTAACTTTCTAGGATCTTGTTTATCTCCATCTTATATTCCCTTCAGGGTGCACCATCAGGTGGCTGCAGTAACTGATGGCTTTATGGCTGCCACATATTTTGTTTACTGAAATGGCAGGTTTACAGACATTCTTTGTCCATAGGATTGAGGTGCCTATAACACATTAATGTAAATAACTAGCAAATCTTTAGATGTGATGTTCCAAAAAGATTTCAGGGGTTAAATGTAGTCAGAGTTGTTATCCATATATGAGTGTTTGAAATCTCTAAGAAGAACACGCAGAGCGATGGCTAGTGGGCTAAAACAAGAGCCAGAGGAAATGTTATTATTTAAGGACTGGTGAAGGAGGAGTAGAAGCCTACAAAATAACTCTGGAAGTCCAAGTAGGACATTCAAGGGTGATAGATTTCTTGGAAGCCTAAAGAATAGAGTTTCAGGGCTTCCCTGGTGGCGCAGTGGTTGAGAGTCCGCCTGCCGGTGCAGGGGACACGGGTTCGTGTCCCGGTCCGGGAGGATCCCACATGCCGCGGAGCGACTGGGCCCGTGAGCCGTGGCTGCTGGGCCTGTGCATCCGGAGCCTGTGCTCCGCGGCGGGAGAGGCCGCGATGGTGAGAGGCCCGCATACCGAAAAAAAAAAAAAAAAAAAAAAAAAAGGAATAGTTTCAATAAGGAGAGAGAGATCACCAGTGTCAAATCTAGCAGAAGGTCCTAGCAAGAAAAGACATGAGTAAAGGCATTACATATTCCTGATTTAAAGCAGTCTGGAATAAAATGAATCTAAGTTTTTTATTTGGAGAGATATATGATTATTTTGAGAAGTTTAGTTTAAAAGGACAGACAAGAAGCAGAGCTGCAGGTGTGATGCAGGTGGCAGCTGAATGATCGAATAAAATATCTAACTTTGCAAGGAAGAACCTGAACATTTTTAGCCTGCAAATGTCCTTTGCTTGGCTCTCATTATGTTCTTTTTTAAAAAGTTGACCTTGGGCTTCCGTGGTGGCGCAGTGGTTGAGCGTCCGCCTGCCGATGCAGGGGACAGGGTTCGTGCTCCGGTCCCGGAAGATCCCACATGCCGCGGAGCGGCTGGGCCCGTGAGCCATGTGCCCCTGAGCCTGCGCGTCCGGAGCCTGTGCTCTGCAACGGGAGAGGCCACAACAGTGAGAGGCCCGCGTACCGCAAAAAAAAGAAAAAAAATGTGACCTTGACAGTCTTGGTGGGAGGGCATGAATTATCTTTTATTATCTTTTATTTTATTATCCTTTATCCATCTTGAAACATTTATTTATGCTAACTGCCTTATTCCTGCAGACATTTTAGAATACTGACATTTGCAATGCATGTTTCTTGAATTGAATGAATGGACAAAAAGAGATTGTTAGTAATTTTTCCAGAAAAGCAATTTATAGCATTATAAATAAAATGAACATTGGGATTCAAAAAGAACTTTGAAATAGTTGAGCTCCATGCCTTTATTTTCCTTTCTACAGGGAACATTTTTTTTAATTGAAGTATATTTGGTCTACAATATTGTTTTCCATGCCTTCATTTACTGTTTGTGTCTTAAGACAATTGTTGTCCTAAGATCAGCAAAGGTAAATGACTTTCTCAATATCACACAACCAATAAATGGCAGATTGTGGTTAAAACTGAGGCTCTTATCCACTCCACTCTTAAGAACATCACCATCGTCTACATGGCACGTTCATTCCCATCCTGCCACTCTCCTCAGTATTTAGTTTCAAAAAAAATGTGGACCAAAGAGAAAGCTTATAAAAGTCTCTTTAGGAATTGGCCAGAATGTGATTTAATTGTTTTTCTTTTCAACCAGGAGACTTTTCCTATGTATTATTAAACAAGTTAAAACTCTGACTTGCAACTTGCTAACCCTGGTTTTTAAAGTCAATAATATCACTTATTTTCACCATACCTTAGAGAATCTCTTGGTGTATGTCTTCTTTCAGCCATACTGAAATGGCTGAAAGAAGTCATTACTGGAAACTGTGTAGTCAGTAGAAATACCATTCTTTAGTCAGTGAAATTGCTCCTTGTCTCTCACTAACAGAGATGAGGTGAGGATGAAGGAAGAAATGTTGATAAATTGCTTTGAGTATCTTAGATGTCAGTAGAAACCAAGTATCAGAAATCTCAATTTTCCTCTTCCTTCTCCAAGGAGTGTATTTTTCTCAGTGTTGCATACACAGAAAACCAAGGAATATCAAGCTACAGAAAAGGGAGGGAAATGCTCAAACTACTTTTGTAAAAATTTTCATGGAGACAGGAAGGAAATGAAAAACCTGCTACCAATTGTTGAACAAATGGTCTTTCTGGCAAGGCTCACTGAGATCTAGCTTGCCCCTTTACCTACCTTGTTTTTCATATGGACTGAAGAGACAGTCGAACTCAGTAGTTAAGAAGAGACTTCTAGAGAAAGACAGATATGGGTGTGATACCAGGAGCTGCTTCTTGCTGTCGGTGAAAACTTGAGCAAGTGATAATCTCTTTGACACTTGGTTTCCATCATTATCAAATAGAAATAAAATGATTCTAATTTATTAGAATAAAAATAATAAAAGAAATTTTAAGAAATCAATGAAAAATGCACAGTAAGTGCTTAGCGAAGTGTTTCACAAGCATTTAAAACAAGTTATTATTTATTACTATTATTACTATGGATAATAATAATACTAGTAATAATGAAAATAATCATACAGTCCTTATGTCACTATTTGGTATAAACCCTTCCAGTGACTTTGCTCATGCCAGAAAGTTAAAGTTCAATAGTATGGATTCAGGGTCACGAAATTCGTTACTTCCAGATTATAACACACACAGACACGAACACACATTATACTACATCTAGATTGGCTTGCTCATCCTTCCCGAACATGTCAAGTCATTTTGTACCTCTCTGGTAGATGTTTGCACTCTTTTCTCCACTTATCAAGAAAACCTTTACCTCTATTGCTATTTTAATAAAATCCTACTTGCATCAAAACACCTATTATAGAAAGCATTTCTAATCTCCAAAATAGCAGTTTTCTCATTCATTCTTGTGTGGCCCACTGTTAAGAAGATTTTCTTCTGTATTAAATTGTAAGCCTTTAAGATTATGGACTATTCTCTCTTTATCTGTACACACACAAGCATTGGGCTAGTGCTTTGCAAATACTATTAAAGATGCCATACAGTCTGTGAAAAGAGTTCAGTTCCATTTCACTCCAGATGAAGAGGGCAGGCCATCTCTGCCTCACAGGCTATTGATTGCCCCTTTTATTACGTCTTCTTGCTTGGCTAGTGGTTTCCCCTACCTGGTTGTAGATTGGCAGTGGATGTGGTATTCTGTAACATATGACTGTGCTCTGAGGACTAGGAATGTTGGAAGTAGACCGCATGAGGAGAGAAGGAGAGAGGCAGTGTGATGGGAAAGCATACCAAGTTTGCAGAGCGGACTGCATGTTTTAACTCTGACATTTATTAGCCGTGTGACCTTGTATGTGTTCCTCAGCTTTCCAAGCCTTTGTTTCTTCACCTGAAAAAAAGAGAGTAGTTATTTTTACCTCATAGAATTCAATAAAGGACCAAACGAGATAAAATGTGAAGCAACGTGTGCAGATCTTGGCACTCAACACATTGTACTTAATGCAAGTTACTTTTTTTCCTCTTTTTCTCCTGAGAGGTGTCCAAATATAATTTATCACCAAAAGAATAGATTCTTGTCCATCTATAGATAAGATATTCAAAGCATGTAGAGTTTTTATAAATATGGGTCACTTGATAATTGAAAATGAGTAAATGAACAGATGATAAACTAGAATTGATAGTGAACATAGTGTTTATAAGGCATAAAGAGTCATAGAACAAGCGCTCGTTAATCTCTTAACAATGTCCATCACAGAATCAGAGGTGAGTGAGATTAAATTGTCAACCTTGTGATATGGTTATTTTACCTTCTAAGTTCTTGGTTTCCAAGTGACACAAAATCAATTGAAGCCTGACAGCTGTTTGGTAAACCATGTAAAAATGAATTCAGTGAGTCAGCTGAGCTCCTAATGGCTAATGTCTTCAAAGTAGCAGATATGTCTGATAGGTCTAATTTGTCATCAGTTATTGCTGGCTATTCTAGCAATTTGGCTGAAAAAAAAAAAAAAAGGATGGGATATGAGTCCTGTTACTGAGTTTTTCTTCTCTCAACAAAAATATCAAAGCACTGAATTATAAACAGCATTAAATATTAATAAGGCACATATTTATATTACAAACAAGCATAAAAGTATACCCTGATCCTTCTTGTTCTATCTTTTCTGTTATTATACATTAGGAAACTTTAATACAATTCTGTTGTATCTCTTCCCAGAAACATACCTTCTCAATTTTCACAGTCTTCTTTTTGAGTCCTGCTGCTGATCAAATCATAGTTGGACAATTTCTCTTCCTTTCTAATTCATTCTAATTAAAGCAACAATTATTATTTCCCTAAATTACTTTAATCAGATTGCTCCCTACACAAGAAACCATTGTGGCTCTTAATTAGCACTTGAATCAAACTCTTCAGCATCTGTCCCAAGGCCTTCAAGTCCTGTTGCTTATTTTACTGGTTTTAATCTATGGTACATATATTAAGATAGAATAAGCCTCCCTCTTTTCATTTAAGCTCACCTAGTCACTTCCTTCTCTGAGCTTTCAGGCTTCTTTTTTTCCGGTTAAAAACGTGCTCTTCTTACATTGTAGTAAGTTTGTCCACATCTAACTTCAGATATTTTTCTTTAAATTCACCATCTTATTCACCTCCTCTGGTTAACTCTCCTAGATTCTGGCAAATCCCTCCACTTTAGCATTTACTTCGTTTGGGTGATAAGAATTCTACAGGGTACTCAATAAACTTTAGCTATAATATAGATATATAATAAAACATAAATATATAAATTAATTATATAAATCATATAAATATAACATTAAATTACATAAATTATGTAATAATAAATAATATAAATTATATATAATAATATATTAAGCACAATATATATTTATTTAACTATATAAATATATTTATGTAAACATAATAAAAATATATTTATTCCAGGCTCTCTTCAACCACTTTAGACATATGTCAAAAAAAGAACACAACCCTATAAAGAAGGTGCTTTTCTTATAGTCATTTTACTAGTAAGGAAAATGAGGCACAGAGAGGTAAAATACCGTGCCCAAAGTAATTGGCTGGTAGGCGTTGGGAGTGGATTCTTTTGTACTCTTCATCACCAAACTCTAAGACAGCTGCATTAGCTTACATTCACCAGTGAGTCTTCTCTGTTGGAGGTTTTCTGTCTTAGTTACATTTTCTCATTTAACTCCTATATTTTATTGGCAGAACCAAGAGGTCAGAAACTCCACAGATGAGTCACATATCTAGAAATATGCTGTCCATAGAATAGAATCTCAAAACATATTGCTGCCCACTAGCTAATATTTCAGGAATGTTTATTTTTCTTGTGAAATTTTGGACTAAGGTTTTAATTTCTCATGTGGTTTTCACTCAAATTTAAGGAAGTAAAAAAGTTGGACCTCTATAAAATTTTGAAGATGATGTTTTCTTCATGTACTGAACACTACATGTTGGACATTGGGCTAACACTGGGAATAAAAGCAGGGAAAAAAATTACCTCTATTTGATGGAAACAGCTATCCCATTGGAGGAGATGAATACTAAAACAAAACTAGGCAAAATTAATTTTATTGTAATTAAATTCTATGAAAATATAGTTAATTTTAATTGCAATTTTATTATAGTTTTTACAAATTCTCTGAACTAGACATACAGGGAATTATAGGATTGCATAACTTTTTTTTTTTTTAACATATTTTTGGAGTATAATTGCTTTACAATGGTGTGTTACTTTCTGCTTTATAACAAAAGTGAATCAGCTATACATATACATATATCCCCATATCTCTTCCCTCTTGCATCTCCCTCCCTCCCACCCTCCCTATCCCACCCCTCTAGGTGGTCACAAAGCACCGAGCTGATCTCCCTGTGCTATGCGGCTGCTTCCCACTAGCTATCTATTTTACGTTTGGTAGTGTATATATGTCCATGCCACTCTCTCACTTTGTCACAGCTTACCCTTCCCCCTCCCCATGTCCTCAAGACTATTCTCTAGTAGGTCTGCATCTTTATTCCCATCTTGCCCCTAGGTTCTTCATGACCATTTTATTTTTAGATTCCATATATATGCGTTAGCATATGGTATTTGTTTTTCTCTTTCTGACTTACGTCACTCTGTATGACAGACTCTAGGTCCATCCACCTCACTACAAATAACTTTTAGGGAATCAGAAAAGGATTCCTTGAGAAGGCAACATTTAAGGCTTAGAGGATCATTGGAAGTTGGTGAGTAAAAGGGAAGGGTATGGAGGAGCATTCTCAACAAAAGAATAGCATATGGACAGGCCCTGAAAGGATTAGGAGTTGGAAACTTTGAGGAGCTAAAAAGAAAGCCAGAATGGCTGAAGTACAGTGACTAACAGGATGATAGAGCGGGATGAGGCTGGAGAAGTATGACGTGGGCTGAAAACACAGGGCTTTGTGCACTGTAGTGTTACCTGTGTTTAGCAGCATAAAATCCTTTTTCTGCATCCTTGTCTTTCCTCCTAAGAGAGCTCCCTCAGCCCTCAATGTTTCTGTGTGCTCTATCTCTTTCCCCTCTCAACACTAGCTCTTGTGAAATGATGCACTTTTCAGTAGTGATTGCGGAGTCTTAAAGTGTAATATTGCTCATGGACTTTTGTATTATAATAGGAAGCAGAGCCTATGTTTTTTTCCAACCAAACAAATAAATATATACTCACTGTCTTTTACTCATTGACCATTTAGATATGTGAGCAGAAGAGCAGCTATTTTGGAAGTGGTAATACTGACATCATGCCAGTAGGCCACCTACCTGCTAGTCTAGGCTTGGTAATTATATGAAGAAAAAAGTTCTTTCTCCTTATTCTTTGTCCTTTAGGCATGTCGTCTTTGTCTTTTAGGCACATTGTCTATGTTTCCTGTCCTTGTGCAGGTGAAGAGAGTGGGGATGAGAAGGATGTGGGTCATGGCATGTAAAGAAGACAGTTGAAGCATTCTACATGGTGTGTGTGTGTGCATGTGTGTTAATAGGAAAGGCAATTCCAATCCAATAAATTTGGTATATAATTCTTTAATCAGGTGGCTGGCCACTCTAGCCCATAAGTAAATCAACATTTTAAAAAATAATCCTGAATTTTCTACATGTTTTTCACTTAAAGGAAGAACACACATTATGAAGGTCTTTCTTCACATATCATGAATCATGTGGTACTTGAGCCTGCCACTTAGAGCTTTGATTAATAGTATGCTTAATTGCTTTCCTTTTCCTTCTCACAGCTGGCAGATGGAGTGCTATAGATGTGACTGAACCACAGGGATGGTATTTGTGTTGCAAACAAATGGTGTTACAGTCTGTGGATTTCTCCTTTTTGATCCAAATACCCTAACGACAAAGCAGAATTCTTGAAAATTTATCTGTGTTTCCACTTTGGTCTCTGCTGCCTTCTTAATTTTTGGAGGAGCGCTTTGGGATTTGGGCCCATTTCAATGTGAACTTGAGGATTGTAGTTTGTTTCTGTTCAGTTCTCAAGATGAGTGACTCAGAAAGTAGAAGCTTTGAGAGTGATGATCAGGATATGTATTGTTTGCTTTGAGAAGAGCATACATTGGCATTCCTGTTCTTCATGCTCTTTGCTCTTGCACGGAATGCGTAGCTACACAATCAGAATAAATATGTGTCATTCATCCACCAGATTAAAAAATATCCATTTGGATGTTTTGCAGCTCCCAAACAATTTTATTTTTCACTTTTGCTAGTGTTTCCCTTCAGCTTGGGATACAAGGTCTATTCAGTTCCGTGGCCTCTGGGATTGGAACCCTTGGGAGAAGGAATCTTTCTTACGAGGTATACAGTATGAGGGACAGGCAGGTTCAGTGTTATCAGAGGTGGAACCATCCTCTTCACGGGTAATACCTGCTGAGGGAATGATGTTTTGAGGGGGATTTTAGTTGCACAAGTCCTATTACCTGAATTGAAATGTAGCAGATGGGTAGAGAATAAATAAATAAGAATTAACTTTCAAGGATGGAGTTTGCTGAGCAAAGGGTTTTACATGGGGGTAAGTAATGTTCAATAGCATCAGGAAAATAGAAAAACATTAAAAATAATACATTTTGGATTTTGAGGTTAAGTCAGGGTATTTTATCATTTTAAGATTTAAATCATTTATTAAAATATTGATTTGATAATGCACTATGTTGTGTGCTGTAAACATTAACTGCACAAATAGCCAGCATCTTGAAACTCCCTCATTCCCCTGTTCCCTCCCTCGTTCCCACCTTCCTTCCCTCCCTCGTTCCCTCCCTTCCTTCCTATCCTTTCTGGTTTTGGTTTTTTACCAAAGTTACACACACATAGTCTTTAAGGCATTGACTAATCTTCAATCTCTTAGCTCTCACCACTGCCTATAAGCCTTACCCCTCACGACAGCAAGAACACTTTCTTTTGACTATGTTTTGGCTTTTTCATTTACTTAAGCTATTTAGGGCTATTTTTATATCCCTAGGTAACTTGCTTTATTGACATCTTTATTTTTCAATTAGATTATTTTTTATTCTCCACTATAGAAGAAGAGGAAATAGTCTTTTCCTTTCTTCGCACTCGTTTGACAGCCCCTGTTACACACAAAACATTCCTTTCCATTCCCATTGTCCCAGTGTTGTTATACGGCAGTTTCAGTCAGATCAATTCCATGTGTATAGTATTTGACTATGTAAGCACTAGTCACAGCTGAGCCATGATGCTTCTTTGGATTATGTTCTCCGTCCTGCCTATCTTTTTTCCCCCTTATAATTGTATAGTTGTCTTGTTTTCATATAAAATAATTTCTATTTACTTATCATTAATTGTATCCCAAATCCTCAGTCAATTGTCTAAATCTCAATATATTTAGATGATTTAAAAGTTTATAGTTTCAAATTTTTGAAGATACTTTTGTGATCTTTTAATCTTCTGGTTGCTCTGATACTGGGGACATGGTAGTTCTTGTGAGAACTCCTTTACCAGCCTTGCAGGGACTCTTTTTACCTGTATTCTGATAAAACCCCTATCTCTTGTATTCCATGTCTTCCTTCTAACTTTTTCACTTTGTTTGTGCACAACCTCTAGTAGCTGTGAAGAAAGGGAGTGATGGGATTTAAAATTTTCAAGATCTGGCCTATTTGAAATATTTTTATTCTATTCTCACATTAAGTATATAAAATCCACTGTTAGACATAATTTTCCTTTGTCTTTTGTAGGCTTCACTGTCTTTACTTTCCATAAATATTATGTTTGTATATTCTGATCCTAGGTGTAGAAATGAGGATGATGATATCAGTAGCAGACTCACATAAGATTGTTGTGAGGATTTAATAAATTACTCTGAGTCAAGCACTTAGAAGAGTACCTGGCATATATTAAGCTTTTAATAAGCCTTAGCTTTTTAAATTCACTTAGGCAAAATTCTTTTGAATAGTGTGTTTGGGTGAATTTCTCCTCTTCCATTTCTCCATTCTCTCTGCCTGTAACTATATTATTCCTGAGCAGGACCTCTAAATTTCTTATCTTTTCTCTTCCATTTTTTTTTTTTTTGCCTTTGTCTTTTGTTCAACTTTCTAGGAAATTTCCTTACCTCTGTCTTCTCTTTTCTTCATTTTTAATGCCATATCTTAATTTCCAACACTTTTTTTTGTTGTGTGTTTTATAGGATCTTGTTCTTGGTTCATAGATGCCATATCTTAAATTTCTGAAGATATTAATTGTGATTTAACTTTTAATGCTTTGTTTCCTGTGAACAGTCTACTTTTCTTCTAAATTTAAACTTATCTTTGTTTGGTTTGGATTCTTTAAGTTAGAGACTTTTCCCAGGTACTCAGTCATGCTTAATTGTCTGCTTTATTAGAGACCTCTGTTGTCTAACCATTGGATACAAATCTGTTTTTATTGAAGTCTAGTTGATTTACAATATTGTGTCAGTTTCATGTATACAGCAAAATGATTCCGTTTTATATATATATATATATATATATATATATATATATGAAGCATAGTTGATTTACATTATTGTGTTAGTTTTAGGTTATAGCAAAGTGATTCAGTTATATATATATATATTTCAGATTATTTTTCATTATAGGCTATTACAAGATATTGAATATACAGGAACTATATTCCTGTTTCAACAAGGACAATTCAATAAGGATGGTAAATCATAGTTGCTTATCTGTTTTATGTATAGTAGTTTGTATCTGTTAATCACATGCTCCTAATTTATTCCTTCCCCCCTTCCCTCCCTTTCCCCTTTGGTTACCATAAGTTTGTTTTCTATGTCTGTGAGTCTGTTTCTGGTTTGTAAATAAGTTCACTTGTATCATTTTTTTATAACATTCCACATATAAGTGATATCATACAATATTTGTCTTTCTCTGTCTGACTGACTTCACTTAGTATGATAATCTCTAGGTCCATCCATGCTGCTGCAAATGACATTATTTCGTTCTTCTTTATGGCTGAGTAATATTCCATTGTATATGTGTTCCACACCTTCTTTATCCATTCACCTGTCGATGGACATTTAGGTAGCTTCCATGTCTTGGCTGTTGTAAATAATGCTGCTATGAACATTGGGGTGTAGGTATCTTTTCAAATTGGAGTTCTTGTCTTTTTTTGGATATATGACCAGGAGGGGAATTGCTGACTTCTTTTAGACTTCTTTTAGATCCTTAAAAATTCTATGCTTGTTTTTCCCTAAGAATATTTGTCTTTTTGCTAGAATGATCTTCTTCTGGATTTTCACAGAACTTTCTCCTTTTTACATTCGACCTTGGCTAATTACAATCTCTTCAGAAAAGCCTTCTCTGGTGTTGCAAGTAAAGTAACAACCCACTGATTCTCTATCATATCCACTGATTTTAATTCTGTATAAAGCACAGAACACTGTTTTCTGTTTTTTATGTTTACACTATTTATTCCTACATGTACTGTATTTCTGTTTATTTTTTATCTCCAATCAATTAGTTTAAAGTTCATGAGTGTAAGGACCTGGTGTACAACTATATTCCTACTAGCACTCAGTGGTCACTTAGTAAATATTTATTAAATACAAAATAATATATGTAATATAAAATTGCTTATTGAAGGCCCTGGATATAGAGGTATGAGTAGAAAGCCATTACTTTCCCCCAGTACTCACTCTGCAAATGTATTCCATGAACATCTTTCCCTGTGTGGATTAAATCTCCACCAGGTCCAATAGCTTTTCCATTTGCTTTCACAAACGAAAAACCTCAGCTAATTTTATATTAAAACTCTAGACCCTCACCTAATGAAAAACTCTCCTGCCCTAGTGGGCTTGATTCCTTCCTGGAGTCCTATGGTAGGAAACGGCCAGGAAGGAAAGCCCAGGGGACAGCCTACAATTTTCCCACCTTACTCTTTCCTCTTCAGTGCTCACTCACTAAGAATTTTTTGTCTCCTTTGAGAGAAAACTGGCTGCATAGCATATCATTTATACTGGGACTCTCTTATGAGGAAAAGGGCATTGTTAGGAATTACTCCTGCACAGCAAGCATCAAGTGGGACTGCCCCTGGCACACTAGGGCAGGGTACATGGTTTTCTTATTCTAGGCCCAGGAATAGTGACAGCGGGGAGAGATAAAGGGCAGAAAAAATTTCAGTTGGTGGGTGCAATTGTAACTTGGCACCCAAGCTTTCAGCATGGTAGATACACACTTGCTGGGTTTTTCTTGCATGGAGCACCTTTGAGGACTTTTCAGAGCAGCACTGCCCCCGCCTCCCCTATACCTAGACCCAGAAACCTCTCTTTCTGAGGTTTCTGGCACAGGTGTTACCACCTCTGGCTGTTAGCCATGGCCTCTGACTCAGAATCTGCATTCTCAGCCTCATCCTCTGCCTCCTTCTGCTGAGCTCACTTCAGAGCAGGTGTAGAGCTCTCTTGGGTACGTGTACTTTTCAAGATGAATTAGTGCCATCTCCTCTCTGTGGGATCCATGTTGGGTACCTTAGTCTCTGCCATTAGTTAATGGACACTTTGTTCTTCAGTGGCCCCCTCTCCCTTTTCTGTCAACTCTAGATCACTTGTCTTCTGTAGCCATAAGTCAGGTACACCTGGTGTACAAAGGGATGGCCCCATGCCCCCAGGGCTGTGTCAAGCTCCCTAAATATTTTTCTGAAGGCCCCCTTACAAGGTTTGGTATAGATGATCCTCCCTCTTCCTCCCACGACTCTCCGCAAACTCTAAAAAATCCTTCCAACCATTGACTTTAACTTCCTGAAGTCTCCTTTCTCCTCCCTTATGAAGCCTGGGGGTTGACAATGGGCTATTAATACTGGCAGCACCAGTTCTAAAATTAACCTCTACAAAGGCCTAATACTTTCATACCTAGAATATATATATATTCTAGGTATGAAATATATAGCTATATATAGCATTTTGCATGTTATTTCTGCTTTAATCCTCATGATAATTCCAATGAAGTAGTAGCCATCTCCATTCTACAGATGAGGAAACTGAGGCCAAGAAATGCTAAGTAATGAAAAACAGACATATCACAGTCACACAAATGATGAAAAGTGGAGCCTGGATTTGAATCCAGGAAGACTGCTTTAGACACTATAGGCTTGATCACAATACCATGCTGAAAGTGAGGGGTAGGTGAAGTAGGCATGAAGTTGTCTGCCTCCTTCACTCCTTGTCTCGTCTCAATCTTACCCTAAGTGGTTTATGGCATAAGGAGACAGCAAAGGAATTTTATGAAAGCTGATTAATAATAGCAAGAGAAAGTCCTGTTTGTCATGTAAGTAATCCACTTTAAGGTGTGTGAGGATCCAGGCTAAACTGGGTTCTCCCAGGTGAAGTATAGGGGAAAACTGCAAGATGCAGCTGGTACCATGCAGGAGACAGAGATAGAAAAGGGAGGTGACCTGAAGGGGAGAGTAGAGAAATGTTTTCCTCTTTCTCTCAACTTCAGGTTTTTCTGCTTAGCTCCAAGGAAGGTAGGATTCTTTCTGATGATGGAATGAAGTTTTCCAAATACTCAGGAGCAAAAAGGCAGTTTACATACAGTATAGAGGAGAGAGAGCCAGAGTATTTATCAGTAAGAATATAAATAGAACAGAGGTGAAGAGCAACTCAGGTCCCATTGATTTTGGCTGCCTTTCAAATAATTATCATGACTATTTCATGAATAAAAGTATTTTGTTCTTGCTTCTCCAGCAGTTTAAAATATTTTCAATTTTATTCCTTTATTATCCCATTAACACGTTGCTAAATCATTGTATTTGTAATCTTCTCCATCTTAGAAACCTCCAGTTCAAACTAGTTTGGCTAAAATAGATTTGGAAATTAAACTTGATATTTTACTGGGGAAGGTAATGGAGTGTAAGACACAATATTTTCCAGCAGGAAAAACATTCTCAGTGATTGTCTAGTAACCATGAAAACTATTATGTTTGTTTTAATACTGACATTATCCATCATCTATACAACTATCAGTTCAGTTAAGATAGTTAACTTATTTAATGACATCCCATAACCTTAGCTCCCTTACCCCCACCTTCCTCTACTAATATCTAGACATTACACAAATAGATGGACAGTTTTTTACAGGAGGGAGAAATGTATGTAATATATCTAAGGGCAGCACCAGATTAAAATTTAAGTAGTCTCACATTATAGAATGCATTTAGACTCATGAATCCAATGCCTGAATCTATTGCTTCCAATAGGTTAACTACCAAGAACTGCCTTTTTCTTTTTAAATAAAAATGATTTTGTTACACTTATATAAATTGGCCATACAAAGCTGCTTAGTCAAAAGGTAGGCATTATTGTTGCTGTCTAGAAATGGAGTTTGATTGAGAACTACTGTGATACTTAATTCCCAGCAATATGCATTGGACATAAATTAATATGTTATATTAAAACCCAGTTTCTCAACTGAAAACCCAGTTTCTCAACTGAAAGTGACTAGAAACACATTAGGTGACGTTTATCTTTGGGTCTGTGGTCCGTGTTCTGCTCCAAGGAACACATGATCATATTGCTTGGCCTCTCACAGCTAGAGCAGGTGTTTGCTCTTCTGCAATGGCTGGGCATCTACCATGACCCCTGTCACTGCTTTCCTGATGACATTTTTCTCCTCTGCTTGATGAAACCAATTATCTTTTTTTCCCCAAGAGTGTGTCAATTATGTCACTGTCAATGTTGCAGCCAAAGGGACATCAGTCTTGCTTTCTGTTAAATTCACTCTGAAGTCCTGGCATTTTATTCTAAGGCCTTTCTCTTTTCTCTCTGCCTTTTAAAAATGTTCTTCCTGTACTGTAATTGTATTTTGTTGTCTCTTTTGATATGAAAGTGTCTGCACTTGACATCCTTGTCAGAGTGTTTTTCTTTATGGCTAGTACTTTATTGTATATGTCACTGTGGTTGTACAATTGCGTCACAATATTTGTCACATTCTCAATTTTGATGTTCAGTATTTGTCTATTACTGCCACAGATACAAGATAATTTTTTATCAAATACTTTTAGAGCCTTCAGACAGTCTCAAACAGTAGTGAAGAAGTTATTCCTGTTATTCCTGAAATGTTCTGCAGACAATTCTAACAAACAGAGGAAGAGCTTTCTTAAACCCACAGAGTTCCCCAATTATTTATTAAAGCTGCCAATTTCATTGCATCCTTTTCATCAATTCTTATTTTCATGTCATGCTAAATAGATAGTTGAATAAATTTTTCATATTCTTGTTTGAATTTGGTGACTCTCTTGAAATGGAAGTTTGAGCTTTATACTGTGAGCACTGCCTGTAGCAGAATTCTAATTTGGAGGGGAGAAAATATGCCTCTTTGAGTTGATATGATTGTAAAAGTATGTGTGAGATGCTATAAACATTAATTATATTTGGAGGAAAAGGAAAATTAAAAAGTTTCTTCTTATTCTACAGGGTTATCTAAGTAAACTCTTAAGGAATAAGAGAATAATCTGCTCCTAAGAGCTTGAAGTGATTTTGATAATACAGCTATGAGTTATGTTACTGTTTTTACAGAATATAAAATTAGCAATGGCTCAGTGTTAATGACTTTTGTTTTACCCAAAATGACTCAACATCCTTTGGTTTTGAAGGCCATGATTCTTCTTGAGCCCTCTAAGATTTCTTTTACCCTTTAGTCCTTCTAAAATTGTCAGAAACTCAAATTGGAACTCCTTCCCTTTTTGCAACAAGGACTTATCCAAATTTAATTTCTAATGCCCTCTCCCTCTTGATCTTCCTTTTATTTCAACCACTTACTTCTTCAGAAGACAGACTAGAATTTTAAACTTTTGTTAACATTGAAAGAACCCTGATAATTTTAATTCCAACCACTTGGTTAACAGGGAAAAACATGAAATCTTGGGTTAGGGACATGGTGAAGGTGTCAGAGGTTGTATCGTTTGAATCCAGCTTTCCCAAATTCATTTCAGTGCATGAAATCTTTCTCTATCCCAGGCTATGGCTCTTTTCATGCAGTTACTTAGGAATAAAAAGTAAATACAAAAGCAAAATATCACTGACAGTTCTTCTCAGTGAGGGAAAACTCATTGGTGTTGGTCATCAATCCCAGTACTACAGTTCAATTTCATCCTATATATATATATGCCCATCTGTGCTCATGTTAGCACAAGATGTTTCTCTCTTGTGTTTAGGAAGAAATCTTCAATTATGAGTAAAGGGACAGAATGGCTTTTCTTGCTATTTTAGCTTGTTAAAGTAATCACTTAGTGTTTCTTATACTAATTAATTATCTCCCTGCTTATTTTGTGCAATTATTTGCTTTTACTTAGTGGGTAGATAATGAATTCCTGTTGGCAGAAGGGGATAAAAGCAGAAATTAGAAGAGATCTAAAAACTTGACTCAGGATTTGGAACATGAAAGGAAAAGTTCAAAGGCATCATTAGGATTCCATGTATTGGCATGAACTAGCATTGCCTTTGGTCACTTTTTGAGCAACAGTTCTGCTTGCTGAATTACTGAATTATGGTTCCTCAGTGTTTGAACTTGCAATGAACTGCTTGCTCTAATAGGCTTCACCTTCATTATAAGTTGAGATAACAAATAAGTGTAAACATGTAATTAGAAGCTAGAGCCCTTAAAGATTGATTTATTAGAAGACAAATTTGGGGTAACAAATATAAGGCTATTAAGATGTTGACCGAAGATTAAGACAGTCACTATCAGAATTTTATATACAAGTGTTACAGTCACTTTTTAATGAAACAGTATATTTAAATAAGCAAATTATTGCCTGCATTTCTCCTTGACATTTCATTAACCCATGAATTACATATTCAGTCTGGCCATCATGATATAAAAGCTTGGTTGCTAAATAGCAGATTAAAAAATTGATGGTGAATATTTCAAAGATTTCAGTCTCTCAGCAGTTCTTATATCGATCCCAGCAGTCTATTTCACAATGTGTCAGCAGACAAATGCATTTTAGGTAAACTTGATATATTCAATAGGATACCATTTTTTAACAAGATTTATAACAATCAGTTGACATGTTCTATGATCTACTTTCTGATCAGCCAAATTGATTCTGTCAAAATCAAAGGAAATTGCCCTTAACATTTCTATTTGTGTTGTTTGCAGCTTGTTATTCAGTTATTTACTAGAATATGATACACATATATATTTTGAAATACCCATAAGATTTAAACACTTTTTGAAGTTTTAAAGTTTTAGAAAATGAAATTATTTGGATTTAGTTGGGAACTTGTCATAGGTTATCTCAATTGGGATAAATTTTCGGCTATGAATATGGTATCAGAGCAAGATGGGAGGAAAGTGTTAGTGATGTTTACAACTTCCAGGCATGAACATTTTTCCTGTTCTAATTAGCTTGAATGCCATTATGAGACATATTAAGGAATTTTATAAGTAATTTAAGCAATTTTTAAAAAGATGTGAAAGAGCATAACTATTGGAGTCAGAAAAAATCTGCAATTAAATCATTGTTTTGCTACATTCATTATTTAATTTTTAAGAAGTAACTTGCTGTATACTTACCTTTTATTACCTATTATGTGGGGTAATAATATGACTTGTGATGCTGCTGTGCGGATTGAATGTAAAGAAAGAGGGAAAAGTATCTAGCTCGTTCTTGCTTGGCATTTAATGCAGTGTCTCAAGGATGTGTTAGGCACTTAGTACATATGATCTTTAATCTTCCCACAATAACAAATAGATAATATTTATTGAGAACTTACTAAATGCCTCCCACAGTTGTAAATGTTTTTATATGTAATAACACATTTGATTTTTTACCATAAGTCTATAAGCGACTGTTGAATTAATTATATTTTACAGGCAATGGAACTTAAATAACATATCCAAGGTCAACATATTTTTATTTGACTTTATTGTGCCATTCCTTATATGATGCATCATTATTTTATGTTAAAACTACAAGAAAAAAAACACTGGAGGTAAATTATGACTTATGCCATCTACTTTGAAGAAACCAATTTCAGAGATGTCAGAAGGTGAAAAAATATGCATTCTTTAATTGATGAAACAATATGACATCTAGAAAGTGGGAAAACCCGGACTTACCATCCAGGCAGTCTTTTCCCAAAGCTTTCCTGCTTATTCCTGCCACTATTCTTTCCCTACACAGAGTAAAGTTTCAACAGTTAAAATTTTACTGATTAATACAATGGGCAAGGCCAACAATATGCCAATCACTACACTTTTTGGACAGTTCTCACCTAGCTATTTAGGAGATAAAGGAGGTGAAAGAGTGGGGGTAATGTGGAATTATTTGAAAATATTTCTAACTCTCTTCTTGACAAATGTCACTGGGTGTTTACTGAACAAAGACACACCTGGTATGTATGCAATAAATAATTTGTAGAGGAAATGATCAGCTAATTGTGACAAGTGAAATGAACATAAAATGTTTATGAATCCTCTTTTCCTGTCACAGTTATTTTTTATTTATTTATTTTTTTTGCGGTATGCGGATCTCTCACTGCTGTGGCCTCTCCCGTTGCAGAACACAGGCTCTGGACGCGCAGGCTCAGCGGCCATGGCTCACGGGCTCAGCCGCTCCACGGCATGTGGGATCTTCCCGGACTGGGGCACGAACCCGTGTCCCATGCATCAGCAGGCAGACTCTCAACCACTGCGCCACCAGGGAAGCCCCACAGTTATGTTTTATTTTATAACATCAACGTATAAAAGGAAAGATAAAAACAACTCTCCTTATTCGATGTCCCAAAACAAAACAAAACCTGTGAATGCCTTTTTCTGAATCAAAGTTAGCATTCTAGTGTAGAAGGGTATTTCTACAGCATAATGTTGTTTATACTTATATATTCTATACTTTATATTAAGTCATTAGAGACAATTCTCTTGAAACTTAAAACAGACAAGAATTTCTCGTTCATCAACTTCTGGAAGAGTATTTAAGAAAATGAGTATAGGAAGTGCCTCTGAACAGGGAACAGGGTGGCTGGAAGTCAAGGAAAGGGGTATATTTTGCTGTATACCATCTCGAACAATGAAAGAAAATGGTTGTTGTGTCATGAGCCTTCATTAACAATAAAAAGTAAACAATATAAAGTAAAAAAAAAATTACAAACTCAAAATATTAGCACACAATTTTACACCTTTCTGCATTTTCCAAAATTATATAATGAACATGAATATTAGTTAAATAGCTTAGCTTATGTTTATATGATGGGGCTGAATTCACAATGCCTGCTTCATCACTTAGTTATGAGACGTTGTGTTGCTTACCTAAGTCACAATTAGAGCTCTTTGTAATATATTTCAGTAGCATAATTTAATTACACTCATCACACTTTTAGGTTATTAGTCTTATTTGTATTATCTATCAGACTATAAGATTTAAGAAGGCAGGAATTGTGTCTGTCTTGTTTATTGCGGAATCCCTAAAGCCTAATATAAAGTTGGAGATGAACTTGGCAGTCAATATATATTTATTTAATACAGCAGGATAAAAATAACTAAGACAATTGAAAATGTTTATACTTTTTGAATCTTAGAAAAATAATTTACACTTGATATAAACAATAGATTTATAAAAACAAATTGAAAATATTAGAAAGCATTATGCAATCTTAGAGAAATACAGTTATTACTCATAGGGTAAACTCAGATTTGGGGTTCTGAATAAAGGGATTCATAGAAGCTGCTTATCTTTCAGGAATACAGCAGACTGGTTATGTAAATGTTTTGGGAATTTTTTAAAATTTAGGTATGGTTGATTTACAATTTTACATTAGTTTCAGGTGTACAGCAGAGTGATTCATTATTTTTATAGATTATGCTCCATTTAAAGTTATTACAAAATAATGGCTATATTTCCCTGTGCTGTACAATATATCCTTGTAATTTATTTATTTTATACATAGTATTTTGTACCTTTTAATCGCCTGCCCCTGCCTTATGTCTTGCTCTTCCCCTCTCCCCACTGGTAACCACTAGTTAGCTCTGAGTCTGTTCTATTTTGTTATGTTTATTTGTTTGTTTTATTTTTTAGATTCTAAATGGTATCCACTATTTGTCTTTCTCTGATTTATTTTACTGAGAATAATAACTTTTTGGTCTATTCATGTTGTTGCAATGGCAGAGTTTCATTCTTTTATGGCTGAGTAATATTCATATATATAATCACATGTTTATACATTCTTCTGTTAATGTAGGGATCCCCAACCCCCGGTCGGCAGACCGGGCCTGTTAGGAACCAGGCCACACAACAGAAGGTAAGCGGCGGGC
This sequence comes from Neophocaena asiaeorientalis asiaeorientalis, assembly GCF_003031525.2. NCBI lineage: Eukaryota > Metazoa > Chordata > Mammalia > Artiodactyla > Phocoenidae > Neophocaena > Neophocaena asiaeorientalis. Next base: position 410,972 of record NW_020175536.1, on the reverse strand, counting down.
AAGCAAGTGAAACTTCATCTGCCGCTCCCCATCGCTCACATTACCACCTGAACCATCGCTCGCATTACCGACTGAACCATCCAACTGCCCCCTCCCCTCCAACCCCCATCCGTGGAAAAACTGTCTTCCACGAAACCGGTCCCTGGTGCCAAAAACGTTTGGGACCGCTGTGTTAATGGACACTTAAGTTTCTTCCATATCTTAGCTATTGTAAATAATGCTGCTATGAACATTGGGGTGCATATATCTTTTAGAATTACTGTTTTTATTTTCTTTGGATATATACCCAGGAGTGTAATTGCTGGATCATATGGTAGTTTTATTTTTATTTTTTTGAGGAACCTCCATACTGTTTTCCACAGTGGGTGCACCAATTTACATTCCCACCACCAGTGTACAAGGGTTCCCTTTTCTCCACATCCTGGCCAACATTGGTTATTTGTAGACTTTTTGATGATAGCCATTCTGACGTGCGTGAAGTGATATCTCATTGTGGTTTTGATTGGCATTTCTCTAATTATTAGCAATGTTGAACATCTTTTCATGTGGCTGTTGGCTATCTGTATATCTTCTTTGGAAAAATGTTGAAGAGAGGCTTAACCCCCAAAAAACCTTCCAGCCAGTGACTACTGATAATAAGAGCATGTATTTCTTTGCCATGGAATAGGACATTTCCCCCCTTATTCTGTCATCTTAATTCCTTAATAATTATAAACTTATGAGTAGATCCAGTACTATAGTTAAAAGCTGGGGTCTGTGTTGCTTGCCTCCCATGTTGGTTTATTCCAGGTGTGGAGTTTGTGCTTAAATAGATCCCCTGGACCCTGTGATGACCACAGAGATTTCTTTCATTAAAAATGAGATTAAAGTCTGTGTCTTCAAATATAAGCAGACCAATCACAAGCACTGAAATTAAAATTGTGATTAAAAATCTTCCAAAAAACAAAAGTACAGGACCAGATGGCTTCATAGGCAAATTCTATCAAACATTTAGAGAAGAACTAAAACCTATCCTTCTCAAATTCTTCTAAAATATAGCAGAGAGAAGGGCACTCCCAAACTCATTCTACGAGGCCACCATCACCCTGACACCAAAACCAGACAGATGTCACAAAGAAAGAAAACTACAGGCCAATATCACTGATGAACATAGATGCAAAAATCCTCAACAAAATACTAGCAAACAGAATCCAACAGTACATTAAAAGGATCATACACCATGATCAAATGAGATTTATCCCAGGGATGCAAGGATTCTTCAGTATATGCAAATTAATCAATGTGATACACCATATTAACAAACCAAAGGAGAAAAACCATATGATCATCTCAATAGATGCAGAAAAAGCTTTTGTCAAAATTCAACACCCATTTATGATAAAAGCCCTCCAGAAAGCAGATATAGAGGCAACTTACCTCAACATAATAAAGCCCATATATGAGAAACCCACAGCCAACATCTCTCTCAATGGTGAAATACTGAAACCATTTCCTCTTAGATCAGGAAAAAGACAAGTTTGTGCACTCCCACCACTATTACTCAACATAGTTTTGGAAGTTCATGTACCACAATGTTTATTGCAGCTCTATTTACAGTAGCAGGACATGGAAGCAACATAAGTGTCCATTGACAGCTGAATGGATAAAGAAGATGTGGCACATACATACAATGGAATATTACTCAGTTATAAAAAGAAACAAAATTGATTTGTAGTGAGGCAGGTAGACCTAGAGTCTGTCATACAGAGTGAACTAAGTCAGAAAGAGAAAAAATAAATACCGTAAGCTAACACATATATATGGGATCTGAAAAAAAAATGGTTCTGAAGAACCAAGGGGCAAGACAGGAATAAAGATGCAGATGTAGAGAATGGACTTGAGGACACAGGAAGTGGGAAGGGTAAGCTGGGGCAAAGAGAGTGGCATGGACATATATACACTACCAAATGTAAAATAGATAGCTAGTGGGAAGCAGCTGCATAGCACAGGGAGATCAGCTCGGTGCTTTGTGACCACCTAGAGGGGTGGGATAGGGAGAATGGGAGAGAGATGCAAGAGGGAGAAAATATGGGGATATATGTGTATGTATAGATGATTCACTTTGTTATAAAGCAGAAGCTAACACACCTTTGTAAAGCAATTATACTGTAATAAAGATGTTAAATAAAAACCCAATGTTCTAAACACATCCACACAGAGGAATAGTATTCAGTCATAAAAAGGAATGAAGTGCTGACACCCACTACAACATGGATGAACCGTGAAAACATGATGCTAAGTGAAAGGAGACAGACACAGAGGCCACATGCGTTATATTGTTCAGTTTAAATGAAGTATCCAGAATAGGCAAATCTACAGAGACAGAAGGTAGATTAGTGGGTGCCCGGGGATGGGGGCGGGGAACAGAGGGGATGGGAGTGACTGCCAGTAAGTACAGGGCTTCCTTTTGGGGTGATGAAAGTGCTCTGGAATTAGACAGTGCATGGTTGCCCAACCTTGGGAATATACTAAACACCACTGAACTGTACACATAAAAGTGGTGAATTATATGTCCATAAAAATAGTACATTAAAAAAAAATAAAGTCTGTGTCTTCATAGCTGTGAGTACCACTACACCCTTAGAAAAACATTCCTTGGTATCTTCTTTCCCTATTCCAAATGATATGCTTATTATTTGTTTAAGGCTTCTGTTTTGGTTCCCAGTCCTTAGTTTTGATCCATTGCATTTTTTAATATTCCAGTCCCTAACTGACTAGTCCTACACTGTATACCACCAATGGAGGTCCTGGCCCCTGCCTAAGCTCTGTTTACGGATCTCTCTAAAGTTGAGTCTCATATTGTACCTCTGGAACATTGCACTGGACCCTACTGGGTTTGGACATACATCCCTCCTTTATTCTATGGCACCATGATTTAATGTTTATTCAGTTGTAACTTGGATCCATCCAGTAACAGGAAGCTCATTATTTCATAAAGCAGATCGCTCCACCATTAACTATTTGTTTCTCCTCCTGTTTGAAAATTCTGCCTTGGGAATCAGATTCTGGTTCATTGTTCTACTCCTTAGGATCACATGAAAATTGTCATTTATTCCCAAACTTGGGGAGATTTAGAATGAATAAGCTAAGTCCCTCAACTCTGTCTCAAATGTCTTGGTCTGTAGAGACAATGGTCATCAGCATTTGTCCATGTTCCACCTTCTCAAAATTCTTAAAATGTGGATGTTTGAACTTATGTCAAATGATTCATTATTTAATAGGAATATCTAACTTTTATTGCATGCCTAGAGTGTATGAAGCATTATTCTAAGAGCTCTACATCTATTAACTCATTACTAAAATTCCCTACAATTTTTTTTTTTTTTTTTTTTTGCTGTACGCGGGCCTCTCACTGTTGTGGTCTCTCCCGTTGTGGAGCACAGCTTCCGGACGCTCAGGCTCAGTGGCCATGGCTCACGGGCCTAGCCACTCTGCAGCATGTGGGATCTTCCCGGACCGGGGCATGAACTCGTGTCCCCCGCATCAGCAGGTGGACTCTCAACCACTGCGCCACCAAGGAAGTCCTAAAATTCCCTACATTTCTTAACAGACAAAATGAGAAGTAGAGAGGTTATGTAGCTTCTCCGAAGACACATAATCAGTGGTAGAGCTGCACATCTTTAAATTATAGACATTTTCCATTTCTACCAGTAATATACAATGTCAAGTGCCCATATCTCATGTGGACTATTAGAGTAGCGTCCTAACTTCTTCCCTCATTTCCATTTTGTCTTCCATGCACCTTATTTAAAACACTATTATAAAATATACATACAAAGAATCTAACTCTTAGATAAAGAATTAATGAAAACCATAAAATAAACCTCATTACACCATAGAACATTTTCAGGATCTTTGAAGACCTTGGTGCATTCCACCCAGTATCTTCTCCATTCTCACACATCAGAAGTAACGAGTGTTCTCAAATTTGTTAATCATCCCTTTGCCTTTTTAAAAATAGTTTTACCACACATGTAAGATCTTTAAATAGTGTCTTTTAAGTTTTATCTGCTATCATTCTTCTATAAAAGGAGTTCTACTTTTTAATTTTTTGTGACTTGTTCCCTTACTCAGCAATATTTACTTGAAGTTTTCAGTGATAGCTGGATACAGTGATAGCTGTATCTGTAGTTCTTCATTTCTAATGATGAATAATGTTCCAAATATGTCTACAACTTTTAAAATATTACAATATTTAAAATCCCTTATTTTGCTTTTGACTTTATTTTCTTTTTGTTTTTTTCTATTTTAAAACAATTATGGCATGGACATTCCCTCTTATGTCTCTAGGTAAGCATGTACATGTGTCATCCCAGAGTTACCACATTATAATTAATCAAATAAAATAAGTATGACAATAGCAAGGGATCAATTAAATATTGTTGTATAATGAAACAGCTTAAAGTGTTAGCAAATTAATGCTGGTCTTGTGAGATTGGCTTAGCTGTTCTGCTTATCTGGCCCAAGCTAAGCTGATCGCTCCTGGGTTTGTCAAGTGTTAGCCATCGGTCTGTGAGTAGGCTGGGACTGGATAGACGAGGATGGCGGCGTTGGGGAAAATTCAGCTCTGCTCTGCATCATCTCACATCCTGAGCAAGCTCACTTGGGCTCATTCTCATACTCATTCTCATGCAGTGTCAAGGTACCTAAAAGACAAAGCAGAAACATGCACAGCCTCTCAGAAAAGGCACACCATCCCTTCTGCCACATTTCTTTGGCTAAAATAAATCTCAAGTCCAGCCAGGATTCAAGGATATAGACATAGACTTTTGATAAGTGGAGCTGTGATGTCACATTGCAAAAACCAAGAGTACAGGGAGCAGGGTTGAATTGCACCATGTTTGTAATCAGTATACTACACTGACTCAGAGGATGAATTGTAGTGGGAGCTCTCCTACTCTGCTGGCAACAATGTAATTGATACAGTCACTCTGGCAATCAATTTTGCATTACATAGTAAACTTCAAGATTCTGTTCTGTTGCTCTATGTCACAAGTTTTTCAGGGGCAGGTCATCTAGGAAGGACAGCAGACAAGCCTATGATTGTCCTGGTGTACCTGTGCCTGGGTAGGTACATTACATGCCTAATTCTGGGGTGCAGTGTTAGGAAGTCTTCTGTTCCCATGTATCAGAGGGATCAGGAATAGGGCTGACATTTTGACCTCTATCTGCCTCACTCCTTATCTATTTCTCTACTATTTCAGAACAAGGGCTGGGAAAAGCATTATTATGAATTGGGATCCCTCAGATCACAGCAACACATTGCCTAATATCTGTCTTCATGTCTAAAAAATAAACCTCTTTTCACCTGCAATATAAGTCATCATGTCGGTGTAATTCAGTACAGTATTTCTAGCACTCAGAACAGTGTCAAGGTACTCCATAAGTGATTACTGGACTGACTCAGTGAATGAATGAATAAAAGAACTTTTTCCTCTTGAAAGAACTAAGAGAACAAAGTAAGCACAGTCTTGTTCTTTAGGTTGCTGAGATATTTTTGGCTCTGATCTGTTTTATTTTTACACCGCACTATAGTCAGCACCTTTGGCTCGTGTTCACAGGGTGTATGCGATCCTTCACATTATGACGCTGAATAATCACTACCCACTGGTAGGTATCACTTCTTTCCAGGTTGTCCTGTGATGGTGACCTCTATAAAGACAAAGGCAGCACAATGAATTAGCAATCCTGCCTACTTAGCATCTCAGCAATGGACAGTTGGTTTCAGGTTTTTGGCACCCGCAGCATTTTTCGTGGGACCTACTGAGAGCAAACACGTTAACAAGGGCATTTATAAAGCCACCCTTTGTAGAAGACGATAAGAGAAAAAACTAGGTTTCATTTCTCTTAGAGGGGAGAAATCTATGCCAAGCAGCTTTCTCCAGAGGGTGTTGCTGATTTATGGAACTCTAGAGAATTATGTATTTTTAAGCTTGCTATTTTAGAAAATTTCATATTTATACTAAAATAGAGACAATAGTATAATAAACTTTATTACCACCATCATGCTGAAACAAGATACAAGGGGACTATAATCTGGATAATAGGACACAGAAAATCAAAAGGCTGAAGGTATAAGTTCTTATATTGTTCCATCTTTCTTAGAATGTGATGGTTACAGAGTAATAAGAGCTCTGAAGTCAGAGTCAGAGTTTAAACAATAACTCTGTAGGACTGTGTTATTGTTTATTATCATTTCACCTATAAGGAAACAGAGGCAAGGACAGACAGAGTAATTGACACAAGATCACAGAAGTGGTAAGCAGTGGAGCGAGGTTCCACGGGTCTCTCTCAGTCCTGAGGTCACAATTTTACCACCATCCCACTCAGTCTTACTGCTCTCCTCAGCACACCTGCATCCATGCCATTGATTCTTACTTGGATCTCTGGATGCCCTCTTTCATGGTGAACAGACTCTATGAAATTGATAAATTCTCTTTCCTTTTTTTCTTGTTATTTCTCCAGTGAAGCTCACTTGTCCCATGCCTTCTGGAACCCATACTGATCTTTGTTTTATGTCTACTTCTGGGCCATTGTTGTGCTGTACTGCTTAAATAGTATCTTTTGGAATATGATTCCTCTGCCTAGGGCATCTATTTTTTTTTGGGGGGGGGTCATCTCTTGCCTCTTCCGTCTTCCCCTTTTCACAGTATCTTGCTTATCCTTCCCCTGACATTAGCCTTTAGCATTTGTGTTGATGACCCTTATACCCCTGTAGTCTCACAATTATACAAATTTCCTGATGGTGATGATGTTCTCCACTACTTCACATTTGGCAACTCATTATCATTGCAGAGAGGGTGAAACAAAGCTTAGTGATAAAGAATATCAACCTTGAAGCTAGATAAACCTAAATTAGAAAACGTGGCTTACTAGCTACATGACTTTGGGAAACCTGTCCTCTGTAAACCTTATTTATCATGTGTAAGATTTACTTAGAGTATCTTTATATACAGTTGTTGCTAAAACTAAGCGAGAAATTATCTGCTAAAAGTATAGCATAAAGCTTGGCATGTTGTGTAAATCCTTAGTAAATGTTGGCACTAACAATGTGTGTATATACATTCTTCTTTCCTTAGAATTACTCAACCTTTAAGGTTTATTTTCATTCTTTTCATAACCATTTCTATGTCTCTCACTGCTCCACTTACTATAAATAAAAAAGCTGTATTCTACATTCACAGCACATTTTTAGTTATTGTTTCAATTTGTTAATCCTTCTAAATTCAATGGCCTGTTTCTTCACTGTAAGCCATTTTCATAAATTGCTTGCTAACAAGTACCATTGAATCCTTTGTACTCTTCCAAATGTAGAAATTCCTCAAAAACTACTTTCTTTGAGCCTGTATTTTCAGCTTACATATCTTTGGAAAGGTCATATTTTTTCTTAATGAATCTCTACATATTCATGTTATTTAACTTCATCTGGTCCATTTATGTTCAGAAATGTTTTATTTATTTAATTGACTCCAAATAAATTGAATCTGATATAATTTCTTAAAATTTTCTTTTTTTCTCAGAGCAGCAACATTGCTTTAGTGAGACTGTCAAGACTTTGGATGAAAATATCATTTACCTCTTTGTGGGTCTTATTCAGAAACACATTGCTCCTATTCTAATTTTTACTGATTGCTAAGATATTAAGTGTGACCCTCCCAGACTCTGTGGGGTCATTTTTCCTATTAGACATTTCTGAAAACAGAGAAAACAATTGCAACTACTGTTCTAAACAACTGCACATGTCTTATTTTAGACTGAAATTGCACACAATACAGCAGGAATATCAGTGTGTCCATATTGTTAGAATACTAGTTTCTGGTAGTCTTGGGTCTTGTCAAGGATAGCTGTTCTTTATAGTGGTTGTTGCACAGTTATCTATGGTTCTTTATCTGGTGATATCTTTTACTTCCAGCAAGGGAATTGATAATTCCTTCCCCTCTCCTTCTCTTTTGCTCTTTAACTAACATTTATTATACCACTACTACTGTAGTCCCTATTATATTGTGTTGGCCACTGCAGGATATAAATATCCAATCTCTAATTTCAAATATCTTATAACTGATATATGCCATTCTGATTGTTCAATATAAGCCATTCTTATGTTTCCTCCCTGTATTTGAAATAATGATTCTCTTACTCAGTATCCACACTGTCTCATCCTTCTCTTCAGCAAGGGAAAGTCTAAGCTGGATCTGTAAGCCACATTGTCTGGCTTACTCATTTCACAATTCACAACCAAGTAGCATTTCTCTCCTGTTGGAATTGACAAGTTAGACTTTCTGTAACTTCAGAGTTGGGGATCAACTTAATTTCTATAGTTTAAGAATGAAGTAGTAAAGAAAGAGTTCAGCAACATGATTCAGATGTCATGTCAAAGCGTTATTTTTTCATCTTTAAATTTTGTGAAAACTTAAATTGAAGGAAGAGAGAAGGGACCTTGATTGGTCTCAGGAGGTACACAAATCAGAGAATGGGATGGTCTTACAAAGTCACCTCCGGGAAAGCCCAGCCTATAGAGGATGATGCTCTTTATTTATGGAATCAGTGAGCTGCTTGTAAAAGACTGGCTGGGAAAAATATGCGTTTTTAGAGAAAATGCTGTCTTCGTCTTTGACTAGAAAGGAAGCAGCTTTAGCTTACCCTCATTTTGCCCTGGGAGTGCCACATCTGCAGCTGAGACTTTCCTGAGTCTCAGATGAAAGAATAGGCAGATGGAAGTTCTAACCTTTATAAAGGGTATATCACATAAAAACTGTTGGGAATTTAATCAATTAAAAGATAAAGCCATTTATTCAGTGGTCTTTTTCCCTGAACAGGATGATCTTTTGCCTGCAGGCATGCAAAGGCTACTTTACTGTTTCTTAGGTTATTTTTAGGTCAAATCTAAAAACAGATAGAAAAGTCATCGCCCAAAATGTCAGTGGACACTACTTTCATTTAGCACTGACACATAAGTGAGTTTTCAGGAAGAAAAAAAGCCCCCTTACAAGATGGTTTTATTTTAAAGTCTGAATATACATTCTTAGCAATTTTGATAGGCAACAAATTTCTTTCCAATGAAACTGCATGTTTTGCAAAGTCTTTACCTTCTTGATACTTTAAAGATTATATCTGTTTAATGAAAAAAAATTCATTTACCTATGTATGAAGTGTTATTGAAAAGAAAATCTTAATAAAAACTAACAGTATAAAATTTACAGTGTTTTTCTATTTCTCAGAAACACATTAGGCGGAGTATACTCATCTACCTCAAGTGTTTTAAGTGGGTATTTTGAATTCTCAGTCTCAGAAGGACTTAAATGATTAATAACTGACAGGATGTTGGCATATCTGTAAATATCTAAATAATGGGACGGGTAATGGGGATGAAAACAGATAGAAGGAATAAATGGCATATCCAGAGACTATCTGGATCCGGAAGTACTCTTGAGAGAGCGTTTGATCTGTTACAGGTGAAGACACAATACTGTAAACAACACTGTGGAGAGCTGTCACCTACCACTCTACATCTAGTACCAAGCACAGTGCCTGGCACAAACGGTCCTGAAATAAATCTTTGTTGAATGGATAAATGAGTGAGTGACCTGGAGTGGAGTCATTTTATTTGGATTTGATGAAATTCTCTTGTCTCCAGAATAAGCATAAGACTGCCAGGGATAACAGCTCCACTCAGGATATCACAGTGTTGAAGGAACAGCTCTGGACAGTTTGTCCCTGAGGATTCAAATCTCAAATGCCTATTTCTCTATGTATTTTTCCTGTCACTTACTAAAATTATTTTTAATCCATAGATTGAGAAGTCTAAAATTTTTTCAAAAGCCTTTCCTGCAATCTAATCTATAACAAATTTCTGTTGGTTCTACCTCTGAAATATATCTTAAATATGTTTCTTCTTCACCATTCCCCTTCCTGGTGTATATCATGTGATTGATAAATGCTTTTTGAATCAAGGAGTAAATGGATTAGACAACAGACTGATCTTATTCCAGGTATTCACTCTGAAAGTCTTGAAGAAGAGAGTTAACTGTGCACAAATACACTTTCCTACTTTACAGGGTTTTTCTTTGTGTACTTAAAATCAGGATGGAATAAGATATTTTCTCAGCTGTTTTTTTTATTTCTGTTCTCTACAGCTCCCATAGTGCCTGTTTGGTATCCCTATTTGTACGTCTTATTGTGACTGCAAACACAACACTTTTAAAGCAAGTTTATAATCCCCTCACCCTAAATCTCTCTCCCTTCAGACTTGCCTTTTAGTTAATAATGTCATCATTTTTCAGACCGTACACTCCCACAGCTGGGAGCCAAGTTTAACCACTGTTTCTAGCAAAATCAATGGCCACATCCTTTAACATATTTCTCACATCTATCCCTTCCTTTCTATTCTGACTGCTGGTACCCACGTTTAGGTACTTATATTTCAAGGCTGGACAACTAAAAGAGATCCATAATTGAACTCTGTCTCCCAATGTTGCACAAGTTCACCCAGGCTGTAGCTATGGGACACCTTCAGTAACTCCAAATCCTTTGGTATTTATATGTCTTTGGCATTTGAAGTTATCTAAAATCTGATTTAGCAACTTTCTCTCTGTGTCTCCAATTGTTGCCCCAAAGGAACTTTTTGGTTCATTCAGACCTGACCATGAACACTTTGATATCAGACCCAGGACCCACCCTCTTTCAAGAGTAATACTCCACCCTCATACTGCCACCCAATTAAATAGCTCAGTTTGACTATGTGCTGCTGCATTATGGAAAATGAATGTAAATAACTGTGAGTGCAGCCACAATTTATTATAACACAATATGAGCAAGAAACAAGTAACAAGGGAAACGACTAATACTTGAATAATACATATACAAAGAACAAAGAACATGATAATTGGCTCTGAGCCAGGGGGGTGGGGAAGATTATAAAAATCTTTTATAACATTCGTAATTGTGCCCAAATTGAAAGCTAAGAGTTTATGGCTAAAAAAAGGGAGCATAATTCAGCAATTCTCTCTTTTGTGGATAATGGACTGGGGAGGGAGTAAAACTCTGCACATATCAGTTTTTTGGTGTGTGATAAAGGATATTCTAAATGTATTTACTAAATTGCAACCTATTTCTGATATTTATAAGGGAAAAAAATCTCTTATTCATCTTTTATTTACAAAGAAAATTCAGCAAAACTTTTTAAAGACATCTTTCAGAAAGATTTGAGTATTTATCTTCTGAATGTTCAAGAGTGAGTTATTTAGAATTCATAATAGTTCTTTCCTAACACATAACACAGGCAGAAGTACTTCAGGGAAACAATGGCTTTGGAGGAAATTCTGATTTTGCCATGATTATGAATCAAAGTCACAAATGAAATGTATCTACATGGAGGATCACATTAAACTGGGAACTTACTATATTATGCACAGATCTAAATAAGTGCATTTTGACTATATTTTATTATTGTGCTTTTCAGTGAAAATACGGAAGATATCCCCACTGCTGACTCAATGATAATTTAAAATTCAATTATTTATGAAAAATAAAAATCTTGAGGTATATTTTACAAGTACTTCAACTGAAGTTAAATTAAAAAGCTAGACTAAATGGGGTTTATTTAATGGATGTTAAGATGGACTCAAACATTGTCACTAAAAGAAAAAGGGGGGTAACTAAGTGATAAAAATATGCTAGGGTTTTACAAAATAAGAAAAAAATATTGTAATTATAGAAGCTTCACCACACAATGTATTTAAAATTAAACAATAGCAACAACTGAAAAAATAGAATATTTATCAACCACATAGGAATTTGACAAGTATATTTTGAGTTTTAAAATATGCATTTTAGTCTGACCTATTTAAAAGTTAATGTTTTGAGCTATAACATTTGATCAGGTAAAATGTAATCAATCAAGTGAAAAGGAGAATCAATAAAAGGCTAATTCAGTCCCCCCATTTTAGCACTTCCTTTTCTGGAATTAAATATATATAATGGAGATTTTTTTATCATCTTCCAGTCAATAAACTATTTTCACTGTATTTTAAGTGTAAGCTAAGTTATAGGGTGTTGGAACAGGGGCTTGAGGAATTTCCATATGCTAGCCTAGGAGAACAACAACCTAGAAGATTTGCAATGTCCATTTGAGACAGATAAATGTTGAGGGCAAACTCATTGGCAGGTTTGGGGATGAAGTCCAGTCATACAGTGTGGTCTCTGGAAAGAGATGGCTACAGGTGATTGGTAGCCTTGACAGAGGATTGTTGATAGGACCATCTAACAAGAGGGACAGCTGTCAAGGGGTGAGCATCACACTGAGGATCCTGAAAACAAGAAATATTCAAAGGTGGAATAAGACAGCATTCTGATCAACATCAAAAAATTTGACAGCAGAGATAACCCCATCTATTTCCTATGGTGTCCAATAGAACCATAGTACAAAGATCTCTAAACAGTTTTTGAATGTTACCTCTAACAGGAAAGACAGAAGTGGGTATCTACATTCCATATACATATATTTATGTATGTACTATACATGATTTAAAATAATTTAATACCTAATGGCCTACTATACACTAAAGGGGGTTCATAATTAAAATAATAAGAGTAAATCAACTTTTTAGATGGTCTTCTTGATTATTTGATTACTTTTGCAAACTTCTAGTCATCTATGATAAAATCATCATTGTTTCTCCTTTGAAGTGTAGCTGATGAAGAGCTTATATTTGTCATTGCCATTTTCTTAGTTTTTTACAATTCTTTATGAATATTATTTTTAGTCTTTGGTTTACTTATATGGGCTACTTTGAATTCATTTGTCCTTTTTGTGAGGGTTAGTTTACAAAACCCTCATGACAAGACCAATGTCATGAAAATTATATACCAGAATTCACTGCATCACCCACTGTGTGTCTCCCCACTTTGTAGATTACTACTATAATTCCCCCTTAAGAACACTTGAATGAAAGCCTCAAGCTTGTGGAGTTAGGCAGTGATTTCCAAAGAGTGTAGAATTATAGAGGTTCAATGAAGAAGATTATTGGGTCCACCTTTGCTGAAGGGATTTGAACAGAGATAACAGATAAGGAAGCGGTTTGAGAGTACAGGGATGCATAAGCATAAATTCCAAAATCATCTTGTTAAATATCTTTTATATAGATTGGTCTTCATTGAAATGGAGATTCCAGTACTAAAAATAGCACCTAAAGATATAAGAAACTGGTGTCACACCTGGAAACAAAATGGTAAACAATTTTTAGAACTGGGGAATAAGTTGTGACATTTAGTCACAAGAGCAAGGAGAAACAGAGATTAGAACTGAAATGCTGGCAGGACAGGACTAAAAATGATGTTGACTTGAGTTTGAATAATCTAAGGAAATGAGGAAGAGTAAAGATGTTCTAGAACTTCTTATCTTAAACAGTTTTTTGTGCCCTCTACATCCTCCTATAGTTACTGCCCTATTTTTCCCCTTGTGCCCCAACCAAACTTCCCTAGAGTTACTATAATTTTCTCTCATTAACTTTTGAATCCATTGCAATCTGATGGCTCCCACCACACCACTGAAATACTGTTTCATAAAGACCCTAATGAGCTAATCTCACTCGAATAGCTGAGCACTGTTAATGTATTCGTCCATGCTTTCCCTGTTGAAATACTGTAAACATGCTTTTCCCCTGACTTTCATGATACCAGGCTCTTCTAGTTTCCCACCTATCTCTTTAACTGATCATTCCTAGACTCTGTTTCTTCTAATTTAACGTCAAATTCTGGACTTTCTCAGGGCTCAATTTTATTAACTACATTTACTTCCTTGGGAAATATCTTCTACATCTATGTTTGGAATGTCATCTATATGCTAAATGTGCATTTCCAGTTCAGACCCCACTTTTGTATTGCATATCTATAAATGTCTCATTAGTAGCTCAAATTCAGTATATACAAAACAAGACATATTACTTCCCAAATTTTCTATACTTCCAATAAATGGTCACTATTCTTCCAGGTGTGATATATATATTTCTTATTTACTAATTAAAAATTAAGCAATAGCAATTCCTAATCCCAAATAGTTCCCTGGATTTTCACCTCTCTCCATTCCTACAACCATTCCTCTAGTCAAAGGTGTTTCTTCTTCCTTTAACTCTTGCACTCTTCATGGTATTTTGGATTCTCATAACTGGTCTTTCCTTATAAATTTTGGAAGCACCATGGTCGCTTGCCTGTTTAAGAGAACAGGTAAAACTCACTTTCCCCAGCTGGACCTGGAAACCGTCAGCTCTGTCAGGGGAGGGTCTTGGTGAGGAGAGCAGTTTAGATTAGTTCTGAAGACTTTCTGTCGTAACATCCTCTGAGGTCCTTTTCTGTGTTTGCGGTTTTGTACAGATTTGTTCTTGAGCATTGGGTAGCAAGGACAAGGTAAGGGGAGTGTTCTTTTTTAAGAAAAAATGTTTTAGTTGTCATTCTCCCTGTTTTGTGGAAGTTCACATACTGAGAAATTTGTATATTTTACATTAAATCATTTCTTATTGAAAAAAAAAAAAAAGAGAGAGAGAACAGGTAAATCTTCCTCCTAAAAGCAATTGTAAAATTCATATGGAATCACAAAGTGCCACCAATTGTCAAAATAATCATAAGAAAGAAAAACAAGCTAGAGCATCACACTTCCTGATTTCAAAATATATTTAAAGCTGTAGTAATTAAAAGATCATGGCATGAAGACAGACATATAGACCAACAGAACAGAATAGAAACTCCAGAAAAATACTCACACATATATAGTCAACTGATCTTTGACAAGGGTGCCAAGAATACACAATAGGGGAATAATAGTCTCTTCAACAGATACTGTTGGGTAAACTGGATATCCACATGCAAAAGAATGAAATTGGACCCTTTTCTCACAGCATACACCAAAATCAACTCAAAAATGGATTAAAGACTGTAAAATTCTTAGAAGAAAACATAGGGAAAAGCTTCATGACATTGGTCTTGTCAATGAGTTTTTGGCTATGACACTAAAAGCAGAGGCAACAAAAGCAAAAATAGACAAATGGGACTACATCAAACTAAAAAAGATTTTGTACAGCAAAAGAAACAACAGAGTGAAATGACAGTCTACAAAATGGGAGGAAATATTTGCAAACTATATATTGTAATGGGTTAATATTCCAAAATATATAAGAAGCTCCTATAACTCAATAGAAAAGAAAATTTTGTAATTGAAAAATGGGAAAAAGGACTTAAATAGACATTTATCCAAAGAAGACATACAAATGGCCAACAGGTATATGAAAAGATACTCAGCATCACTAATAATCAGGGAAATGCAAATCAATACCAAAATAAGATACTAGTCCACACCTGTTAAGATAGCCATCATTTTATAAAAGACAGCAAGTATTGGTAAGGATGTGAAGAAATATGAACACTTGTAAACTATCAGTGGAAATGTAGAATGGTGAAGCTATTATGAAAAACAGTGTGGAGATTCCTCAAGCAATTAGAAATAAAGCTACCATATGATCCAGGAATCCCACTCTGAGCATATATCCAAAAAAATTGAAATCAGGATTTCAAATAGATATTTATACTCCTATGTTTATTGCAGCATTATTCATAATAGCCAAGACAACCTAAATGTCTATCAACAGATGAATGGATAAAGAAAATATGGTCTATACATACAATAGACTATTATTTATCCTTAAAAAAAAAAGGAAATCCTGCAATATTGTGGGATGCATGGATGCATGGATGCATCTTGAGGACATCATGCTAAGGGAAATTAGCAAATCACAAAAGGGCAAATATTTTATGATTCCATTTATATGGTGTATCTAAAATAGTCAAACTCAGAGAAGCAGAAAGTAGAATGGTGGGTTCCAGGGTCTAGGGTGAGGGGGAGATAGGGAGTTGATAATCAAAAGGTATAGTTTCAATTATGTAAGATGAATAAATTCTAGAGATCTGCTGGAGAACATGGTGTCTATAGTTAGCAATACTGTATGGTACACTTAGAAATTTGTTAAGGGTGGATCTTCTCTTAAATGTTCTTACTGCGATAAAAAAGAATTAGAATTTAGAATTAGCCTTATTTCTTACAACATTTGCTCTTGCTCACAGGGTTTCAGCCACACTAGCCTCTTTCTGCTTTTACCAAGCCCCTGCTAGCCCAGGTTCTTCAGAAAACTGTTCTGTCTCATTACTGTCAATCTGGTTTTCCTCACTTCCTGACCTCTCTCTCCCACCTTCCCTCCATCTTTTTCTCCCGGGTATTCCTAATTATTCTCCTAATGTCACTTCCTCAGGGAAGCCTTCTCAGATTGCTGCAGTATTTCCTTTCATTGCACATTGTATGTGTCCTTTGAATAACTCATCACAATTTTAGTTAAAAATTATTTATATTATTAATTGTTTAATGTCTGTCTTCTCACTAAATTAAAAATTACTTGAAGGCAGTTCTGTGCCTGATTATTTATTATTACAGCAATTCTGGCAAATATTGGTTGTTCAATGAATATTTATTCAGTAAATGAATAAAAAATAGTATGGAAGTGAGCCACCATTAGATTTTGCATTAGTTAACTTGTTCTAATCTGCACTCAGCTACTGGCCAGCTGTTGTCCTTGAGCAAGTCACTTGAATGATTCAGGTTCTCATTTTTTCATCCCTTATTAAAAGACGGGATTAATCTAAATCATTAAAGTATTTATTTCTATAACTTTGAGTTCAGTTTGTGTGTCTAGATAGCTAACTGAATGGCTTTCACAAAAATTTTTACTACAGTTCATAATTAGTTTTTCTCTTAGAAAGTGATTTTGCTAAATTATAATAAAGACTTGATTATAGATCATCTTTCATTTGCTACATATGACTCTAGCTTGAACTGAATTGAATAGTTCATTTTTTAGTTTTGGCTACATTTAGAATATTTTGGGAAAATATTTAATGATGATTGGAACCTTATGGTTATCACTAAGGAATAGTGTACCTATGTCTTATTGTAGCAGTCAAATAAATGACATATTTTTTTAGAAAACATGTTATTTTGCTTTTTACTTTGATGCCTTTAAATTAGTTTTCTTATAATGTGGGAGTAATAAATAATTCTATTAAACCATTTGGTCCTAAAAAAGAAAATCCTCAAAAAAAAAAAGAAAACCTTAGAAAGGATCAGGCCACAGTGTGAATAATGATTAAACCTCAAATTTAAATTACAATCCTCCCTGAATTGACTAGCCTCTGGTTTTTAATATCATTAGTAAAATGGTCTTCCTCTTACTGAATATTAGTCTCAGTTCTCTTTGCTGTTATTTTAGCAGAGAATTATTCTTTGCAGATTATTATTCATCCAGGTCTGACCATAGCAGCAAGAAGATTAGTGTCTCCTAGCAATTAAAGACCTGTGATATTGGCATTTGTTACTTTAATAACATTAGAAAGAACAGGCATGGGTTTAAATGAGAATTTTGCTAAAACAATAGAATCTTAAATGTGGTAAGCTATAATCAAAGGTAATAATGAAACCTTTATAAAAAGGGGAGAAAACATTAGAAACATACTATCACAGGGATGATACATGCAGAATATTTAAAGTTGTTCAAAAAGTATTTGGATAAATTCATAGGTGAGAAGAGTGTCTTTCCAGAAAGGTCCTGGTACTTGTGGGTCCTTGGAAAAATCATTTGACCATTCTGAAGGGCTCAGATTGTTCATCTGTAAAACAAACAAACAAAAAACAGCATAATACTATATGCTGTTTTTTTAATATGTTTGTTTTAAAGATAAAATCAAATAATGCTTGAGGAAGTGCTAACATGGACTCTGACAAACCACACACATTCAACAGATATTTTAAAAATCTGAACCTATTTAATGTGAAAAGCCAGGGGAATGGACTAGGGAAATGGTTGCAGAAATGGAAAGAGGTAAAACTTTGGAAACTATTTGGGAGTTAGAATAGATATTCCCTTCTAGAACTATTTGGGAGTTAGATATTATATAGGTTGGTGCTTAATCAGGGGTGTATTGCAAAGGAGCATTCCTGACCCTTGGGAATAATGCCAAGAAATTAAAAGGGCATTATGTTCCATGGATCCCTTTTTAGCCTCTGTCACAGAGAAATTCTTAGATAAGAAAGGTACAATTCAATGAACCTACTGTTCAGAATGACTTAAGTGAGTGGAAGTGGGACCATTGCCTCTTTAATATGATTCCCAACTTCCTTCCTGCAAGAGTCCAGGAAACATCTTTGACTTTATGAAATCTGGATTGTAGTTTTCCTGGTTTTCAAGATGAGTATTTGTGTCTTCTTCAAGTTTTATTTGCTTAATCCTGGGAAAGATTTATGACCTCATGATATTCTTCACATTTCTAGGTAGCATGAGGTTTTGCACACAGCAGGTGCTGGACTCTAGGTGACTTCATCACACGCCTCTCTGTGGTGCTGTGTATGTCCTAAGAGTCCAAGGGTGTATGTGAAGACCCAGCAAGCCATAGGAAACATGAAGAAGAAAAGCTCCAAATCCATGTGGAAGCAGAGTATGAAGCAATGTTATGGTACCCAAAGCTGAGAACAGCAGGAGGAAGAAGTCTATCCTGGCAGGAGAAGCTCATCACTGCCTTGCAGGCAAGGAAACGAGGGTCCACATTATAAAACTCCCTGTGGCTAGCAGCAGCAGCCCTTGTTTCTGGAACAGACTGTGAAGGTGACTAGTGCTGAAGGAACTGCTATCTGGCTTGCTAGTGACACAATAGTCTCTCCATTTTCACCTCTAGGCATAGGAAACTATATCCTTTAAAAGCTGAAATAGAGAGAAACCAGGGGAGGCAGCTCTTGTTCTATCCCAGCATTGCCATTCTCTACCTTCTCTCTCTATTTGGATATATATATTTAATTCTGCAAACTGAAGCTCAAGTTCACTTCTTTTCCTCTCTGAAGGGGCAAAATTAGAAAACAAATTAAACACAGGCTGAGAAGAGTCTGTCTTTCATTTAATAACAACATTCAGTAATACTTTTTTTTTTTTTTTAATTTGGGAGAATAAATCAGCTTCTTTAGTTTTTGCTCTTGACCCCTATCCTATAGTCACATAGCCAGCTTTGAACTCATAGGTAGTTCCTCCATATTGTTTGACGTGGCACCGAGAGGAAGGCCTGTAGCCTGTCAGTGCACTGTTGTGTGCACTGCAAATAGAACTGACCCATTCCTCCTCATGAATGGTAAAATGAATACCTTTGCTGACTGTATTATATATATACAGTTCATAGAATGAACTGAGACATTCTCTATTAAATCTCTCCCTGAAACTAGTCTTCTGTTTTCCAATTTTTCCCTTAGAACATATACCTCCTTCTCATTGCCCCTATATCCCTCACTTGGTCTGTTTTTAATAATCTCCAAAACAGCATGCCTATATTCCATGTTTTCTCTTTTGTAGCTATATTTTACCCTGTGGGAGTCCTCTCATTATTTTTTTTAAAGATTTCCATAAACTTATGTATCAAAGTATAACATACATGGAGAAAAATGCATAAATAATATGTGTACAACTCAATGAATTTTTATATATTCCATCATGTTTCTTTCTTACTCAGCTTACATTCCATGGCCCATTGTTGCAATCATTCTCTTTCATCACATTCAACTAATTTTCCTCCTCTCAATTTATTGTATGCACTTGACGAAACTCCAACCCTATTTAAATCAAGCTCTCTGCCTACTCAGTTCCTCCTTGCAGTAAACCATGGTGACTGTCTTTCAACTCATGACAAGTTACTTTAAGTTGACCCTTAGTGCTGGATGGCAAAAATACTATATTTTTTTCTTAGTCATTCACTCTCCCACTTTTGGAAATCATCTTCATCTGCTCTTTCTTGAAATTTCCCATATCCTTCTCTCATCCTCATTCTCAGCTGATGCCTGTTCTTCCACTTGCTAAGAAAAGAGAATCCATAAGAATGTCATTTTTGCAAGTTTCTGCCACAATATTCTCCCACTTGGCAGTACTCTTGCAGATAGTTTGTACTCTCCCTTTCTCCCTGTTACTGTGGTGGGACTGCTCAAGCGCCTATCTAAATCCTCTACTTATCACTAGATCACATTATCTCTCACATACTCAAGAGAAAACAAACATGGTTACGGGAGCAGGACAGGAATGGGAAGGAGGGATAAACTGGGAGATTGGGATTAACATATACACACTACTATATATAAAATAGATAACTAATAAGGACCTACTGTATAGCACAGGCAACTCTACTCAGTACTCTCTAATGACCTATATGGGAAAAGAATCTAAAATAGAGTGGATATATGTATAACTGATTCACTTTGCTGTACAGCAGAAACTAACACAACATTGGAAATCACCTATACTCCAATAAAACTTAAAAAAGGAAAAGAGAGACTCTCTATGTTAATTATCCCCTCTCAACACTGCAGTGTCAAAATTTCCATTGATTTTGTCTTCCTCACAAGCATAAAAACAAGTCGTCATTTCTCCAACCTTAAAAATAAATATTTAAATGTATATATATATATATATATATATATATATGTATATTAAACTTCCTTCTTATATATATGTATTTTAAACCCACTTACTCCTCCAATCACTGCCTCATTTCTCAGCTCTTTTTTACAGAAAAACTCTTTGGAAGAGTAGTCTCTACTGTTTCCAACCCCTCTTATCCCAGTCAGGCTTTGATTTACACAATTTCTTGAACACTACTCTTTTCAAGGTCTCCAATGCCTTCTACAATGCTACACCCAATAGTCAATTCTAGGTTTCCATCTTTCTTGATCTATCATCAGCATTTGACAGAGGTATTATTCCTTCTACTATAAAACTTTGCCTTTACTCAACTTCCACTCTCCCCTTGTTTTTGTTCTATTTCACTGACGACACCTCCTTGCATCTTCAGGACCAGTGGGTCAGCAAACATAACTCTATAAAAGGTCACATGGTAAATAAATTAGGATTTGTGAGCCAAGTGTGATCTATGCTGCATTTTCTACTTCTCCTCTTTTTTTAACCCTTATAATATGTAAAAAACATTCTTACCTTGTGGACTGTAAAAAAGTAAGCTGCAGGCTAGATTTGGCCCTCTGGGCCAAATCTATAGTTTGCCAACCCCTGTTTAGACTTCTAAATTTCAAAGTGTCCCTGAGCTCAGTCCTTGGATCATTTCTGTAGTCTATATGCTAAAGTAGAGATCACTCATTCATTTGGGGATTCCATTCAATCTTATGGCTTTAAATACCATATATATGCTGATGTATATAAATAGGCATGTATTTAGCTCAGACCTTGCTCCTGAATTCCAAAACCATATTTCTAACTGCCTACTTGATATCTCTGTTCCGACATTCACACTTAATATGCCCCAAACTGAAAAATACTGATTTCTTCCCCAAAGTTGTCCTTGTATTCCCCATTTCAATAAATGCATCTCTAGTTTCTCAGGATCAGAAGTTGCTGTTCTCATGGACTTTTTCTGTTGTTGTTGTATACCCCAAAGTTAATGCACCAGCAAATCCTGTGAGCATGTAGGAATATAGTTATTTATATCTATATCTATATCTATATCTATCTATATAGATACAACAATATCAAATGGGTCTTTTATTTTTATCCATACCACTACCGTGGTCTAAAACACCATTATCTCTTACTTGGCTTATTGCAATAATATCCTAAAATAGTGCTTCTCAAAGTATGATCCATTGAATGGCCTATTGCCCTACAAGGAGAAAAAAGAGCTTATGTCACTATATAAATGAACTGTATCACTATTCATACAATTTAGTTCAGCAAGCTTTTTTCCTTGGTAAGACTTTCTCAATGCAGGAAGCAGTGCGTTTATTTATATTTGTCACAAACTTCTCATCTAGTTGTGAACTGACATTTTGAGTATCACAATCCTACAGGTCTTTCTGCTGATGGCTTTTTACATCTTATATTTTATTCTCATTACAGTAGTTTAAGTCATCATTTTAAAAACATAAGCTAGATCATATCAAAACCTCCCAAAAGCTTTACATCTCACTTAAAGCCCAGTCCTTAAATAGCCTTCATTCCTTTATACATTGTCTTCCTTGTCACCTCTATGAATGTCTTTCTCTTTCTCCCTTGCTCACTCCATTACAGCCAAATGGGCAAAGTTCCTTCTCTAGGGCCTTTGCACTTGCTCTTCCCTGTGTCTTCTTCCAGATAGCTGTAGGGTTCACTTTCTCATGTTTGTCAGGTCCTTGCTCAGATGTCAGCATCATATCAGCATATCCATCTTGATTAGTTTATTTAATTTTTCCACTTTTATTTCTAGCACTCTATCCCCTTTTTCTGCTTCTTTTGTCTTTATTGCACTTATTGCCATATGACACACTCTATGTTTTGTTCATTTTCTAACTTCTATACTAGAACAAAAATTTCATGAAGGCAGGGCATTAGTTTCTCTTATATAATGATGCATTTCCAGTGTCTAGAACAGTGTCTGATACATAGTAGGTGATAAAAAAAGATCAACTGAATCTACTAATAAACATAATAAACAGGTTGTATTGCAAACTTTTATTGTAACTTTTATCATAGTGTAATAATTACATATATATCATTTTTAGAGTATAAATTAGCAAAAGAAACATTTGTTTTTGCAGCAATAGTTCTTAGCACAGTGTCCGTAGGAGAAAATGCAGAAGGCACACAGGAAATTGATGTTAAATATAAGACCCTATAGCAGGGGTCCTCAACCCCCAGGCCATGGACAAGTACCAGTCTGTGTCCTGTTAGGAAATGGGCCACACAGTAGGTGAATGGAGGGCAAGTGAGCAAAGCTTGATCTGCCACTCCCCATCACTGGCATCACCACCTGAACCATCCCCAATGCCCCCACCCAGGTCCGTGGAAAAATTGTCTTCCATGAAACCAGTCCCTGGCGCCAAAAAGTTTGGGGACTGCTGCCCTATAGAACCTTTTGCCTGCAGTGTAAAGCTAGTACCACCAGATGGCGATGACACATATAAATTACTGAGATGTACTCCAAGGTATCTAAAAATGTGAAAGCCATCACAACTAACTGCTGAACAATCATTGACAGGAAGACACTTGAACTCACCAAAAAAGATACCCCACATCCAAAGACAAAGGAGAAGCCACAATGAGATGGTAGGAGGGTCACAATCACAATAAAATCAAATCCCATAACTGTTGGGTGGGTGACTCACAAACTGGAGAACACTTATACCACAGAAGTCCACCCACTGGAGTGAAGGTTCTGAGCCCCCTGTCAGGCTTCCCAACCTGTGGTGCCAGTATTGGGAGGAGCAATTCCTAGAGAAACAGACTTTGAAGGCTATTGGGATTTGATTGCAAGGGCTTCGACAGGACTGGGGGAAACAGAGACTCCACTCTTGGAGGACACACACAAAGTAGTGTGTGCATTGGGACACAGGGGAAGGAGCAGTGACCCTATAGGAGACTGAACCAGACCTACCTGCTAGTGTTGGAGGGTCTCCTGCAGAGGCGGGGTGTGGTTCTGTCTCACTGTGTGGACAAGGAAACTGGCAGTTCTGGGAAGTATTCCTTGGTGTGAGCACTCCCAGAGTCCGCAATTAGCCCTACCCAAGAGCCTGGGTAGGCTCCAGTGTTGGGTCGCCTCAGGCCAAAAAAACAACAGGGAAGGAACCCAGCCCCACCCATCAGCAGACAAGCTGATTAAAGTTTTACTGAACTATGCTCACCAGAGCAACAGCCAGCTCTACCCACCACCAGACCCTACCATTAGGAAACTTGCATAAGCCTCTTAGATAGTCTCATCCACCAGAGGACAGACAGCAGAAGCTAGAAGAATTACAGTCCTGCAGCCTGTGGAACAAAAACCACATTAACAGAAAGATAGACAAGATGAAAAGGCACAGGGCTATGTACCAGATGAAGGAACAAGTTAAAACCCCAGAAAAACAACTAAAGGAAGTGGAGATAGACAACCTTTCAGAAAAAGAATTCAGAATACTGATAGTGAAAATGATCCAGGACCTTGGAAAAAGAATGGAGGCAAAGATCGAGAAGATGCAAGAAAAGTTTAACAAAGACCTACAAGAATTAAAGAACAAACACCTAGAAGAATTAAGAACAAACAAACAGAGATGAACAATACAACAACTGAAATGAAAACTATACTAGAATGAAACAATAGCAGAATAACTGAAGCAGAAGAACAGGTAAGTGACTGGAAGACAGAATGGTGGAATTCACTGCCATGGAAGAGAAAAAAGAAAAACAAATGAAAAGAAATGAAAACAGCCTAAGAGACCTCTGGGACATTAAAAGCAACAACATTCACATTATAGTGGTCCCAGAAGAGAAGAGAGAGAGAAAGGACCCGAGAAAATATTTGAAGTGATTATAGTAGAAAAATTCCCTAACATGGGAAAGGAAATAGCCACCCAAGTCCAGGAAATGCAGAGAGTCCCATACAGGATAAACCCAAGGAGAAACATGCTGAGACACATAGTAATCAAATTGGCAAAAATTAAAGACAAAGATAAATTATTGAAAGCGGCATAGGAAACAGGACAAATAACATACAAGGGAACTCCCATAAGGTTAACAGCTGATTTCTCAGCAGAAACTGTACAAGCCAGAAGGGAGTGACATGATATACATAAAGTGATGAAAGGGAAGAACCTACAACCAAGATTACTCTACCAAGGAGGATCTCATTCAGATTCCATGGAGAAAACAAAAGCTTTACAGACAAGCAAAAGCTAAGAGAATTCAGCACCACCAAGCCAGCTCTACAACAAATGATAAAGGAACTTCTCTAAGTGGCAAACACAAGAGAAGAAAAGGACCTACAAAAACAAACACAAAACAATTAAGAAAATGGTAATAGAAAGACACATATTGATAATTACCTTAAATGTGAATGGATTAAATGTTCCCACCAAAAGACACAGGCTTGCTGAATGGATACAAAAACAAGACCCATATATATGCTGTCTACAAGAGACCCACTTCAGACGTAGGGACACAGACGGAAAGTGAGGGGATGGAAAAAGATATTCCATGCAAATGGAAGTCAAAAGAAACCTGGAGTATCAACACTCATATCAGGTAAAATAGACTTTAAAATAAAGAATGTTACAAGACACAAGGAAGGACACTACAAAATGATCTAGGGATCAATCCAAGAAGAAGATATAACAATTATAAGTATATATGCACCCAACATAGTAGCACCTCAATACATAAGGCAACTGCTAAGAGCTATAAAAGAGGAAATCGACAGCAACAAAATAATAGTGGGGGACGTTAACACCTTATACCAATGGACAGATCATCGAAACAGAAAATTAATAAGAAAACAAAAGCATTAAATGACACAATAGACCAGAGAGATTTAATTGATGCTTATAGGACATTCCATCCAAAAACAGAAGATTACACTTTCTTCTCAAGTGTGTATGGAACGTTCCCCAGGATAGATCACATCCTGGGTCACAAATCAAGCCTCAGTAAATTTAAGAAAATTAGACTCATATCAAGCATCTTTTCTGACCACAACACTATGAGATTAGAAATGAATTACAAGGAAAAAAATGTAAAAAAATAAAACCAAACACTACATTACTAAATAACCAAGAGATCACTGAAGAAATCAAAGAGGAAATAGAAAAATACCTAGAAACAAATGACAATGAAAACACGATGATTCAAAACCTATGGGATGCAGCAAAAGCAGTTCTAAGAGGGAAGTTTATAGGTATACAAGCCTACCTCAAGAAACAAGAAAAATCTCAAATAAACAATCCAGCCTTACACCTAAAGGAACTAGAGAAAGAAGAACAAAAATACCCCAAAGTTAGCAGAAGGGAAGAAATCTAAAAGATCAAACAGAAATAAATGAAATAGAAACAAAGAAAACAATAGCAAACATCAATAAAACTAAAAACTGGTTCTTTGAGAAGATAAACAACGTTGATAAACCATTAGCCAGTCTCATCAAGAACAAAAGAGAGAAGGCTCATCAACCGAATTAGAAATGAAAAAGGGAAGGTAATAACTGACACTGCAGATATACAAAGGATCACGAGAGATTATTACAAGCAACTATATGTAAATAAAATGGATAACCTGGAAGAAATCGACAAATTCTTAGAAAAGCACAACTTTCTGAGACTGGACCAGGAAGAAATAGAAAGTCTGAACAGACCAATAACAAGTAATGAAATTGAAACAGTGATTAGAAATCTTCCAACAAACAACAGTCTAGGACCAGATGGCTTCACAGGTGAATTCTATCAAACATTTAGAGAAGAGATAACACCCGTCCTTCTCAAACTCTTCCAAAAAACTGCAGAGGAAGGAACACTCCCAAACTCATTCTATGAGGCCACCATCATCCTGATACCAAAAGCAGACAAAATACTACAAAAAAAGAAAATTACAGACCAATATCACTGATGAATATAGATGTAAAAATTCTCAACAAAATACTAGCAAAAAGAATCCAACAACACATTAAAGGGATCATACACCATGATCAAGTGGGATTTATCCCAGTGATGCAAGCATTCTTCAATATATGCAAATCAATCAATGTGATACACCATATTAACAAATTGAAGAAGAAAAACCATATGATCATCTCAATAGATGCAGAAAAAGCTTTTGACAAAATTCAACACCAATTTATGATAAAAACTCTCCAGAAAGTGGGCATAGAGGGAACCTACCTCAACGTAATAAAGGCCATATACGAAAAACCCACAGCAAACATCATTCTCAATGGTGAATAACTGAAAGCATTTCCTCTAAGATCAGGAACAAGACAAGGATGTCCAGTCTCACCACTATTATTCAACATAGTTTTGGAAGTCCTAGCCATGGCAATCAGAGAAGAAAAAGAAATAAAAGGAATACAAATTGGAAAAGAAGAAGTAAAACTGTCACTGTTTGAAGATGACATGATACTATACACAGATAATCCTAAAGATGCCACCAGAAAACTACTAGGGTTAATCAATGAATTTGGTAAAGTTGCAGGATACAAAATTAATGCACAGAAATGTCTTGCATTCCTATACACTAATGATAAAAAATCTGAAAGAGAAATTAAGGAAACACTCCTATTTACCATTGCAACAAAAAGAATAAAATGCCTAGGAAAAAAACCTACCTAAGGAGACAAAAGACTTGTATGCAGAAAACTCTAAGACACTGATGAAAGAAATTAAAGATGATACCAACAGATGGTGAGATATACCATGTTCTTGGATTGGAAAAATCAATATTGTGAAAATGACTCTACTACCCAAAGCAATCTACAGATTCAATGCAATCCCTACCAAATTACCAATGGCATTTTTTATGGAACTAGAACAAAAAAATCTTAAAATTTGTATGGAGACATAAAAGACCCCGAATTGAGAAAGCAGTCTTGAGGTAAACAATCGGAGCTGGAGGAATCAGACTTCCTGACTTCAGACTATACTACAAAGCTACAGTAATCAAGACAATATGGTACTGGCACAAAAACAGAAATATAGATCAATGGAACAAGATAGAAAGCCCAGAGATAAACCCATGCACTATGGTCAACTAATCTATGACAAAGGAGGCTAGCATATACAATGGAGAAAAGAGAGTCCTTTCAATAAGTGGTGCTGAGAATACTGGACAGTTACATGTCAAAGAATGAAATTAGAATACTCCCTAACACCATACACAAAAATAAACTCAAAATGGATTAGAGACCCAAATGTAAGATCAGACACTATAAAGTCTTAGAGGAAAACATAGGAAGAACACTCTTTGGCATAAATCACAGCAAGATCTTTTTTGATCCACCTCCTAGAGAAATGGAAATGAAACCAAAAATAAACAAATGGGACCTAATGAAACTTAAAATCTTTTGCACAGCAAAGGAAACCATAAACAAGACCAAAAGACAACCCTCAGAATGGGAGAAAATATTTGCAAATGAAGCAATAGACAAAGAATTAATCTTCGAAATATATAAATAGCCCATGCAGCTCAATTTTAAAAAAACAAACAATCCAATCCAAAAATGGGCAGAAGATCTAAACAGACATCTCTCCAAAGAAGACATACATATGGCCAAGAGGCACATGAAAAGCTGCTCAACAGCACTAATTATTAGAGAAATGCAAATCAAATGTCCAATGAGGTATCACCTCACACCTGTTAGAATGGGCATCATCAGAAAATCTACAAACAACAAATGCTGGAGAGGGTGTGGAGAAATGGGAAACCTCTTGCACTGTTGGTGGTAATGTATATTGATATAGCCACTATGGAGAACAGTATGGAGGTTCCTTAAAAAACTAAAAATAGAATTATCATATGACCAACAAATCTCACTCCTGGGCATATACACACAGATAACCATAATTCAAAAAGACACATGCACCCCAATGTTCATTGCAGCACTATTTACAATAACCAGGTCATGGAAGCCACCTAAATTCCCATGGACAGCCAAATGGATAAAGAAGATGTGGTACATATATACAATGGAATATTACTCAGCCATGAAAAGCAACAAAATTGGGTCATTTGTAGAGATGTGGGTGTATTCTAGAAACTGTCATACAAAGTGAAGTAAGTCAGAAAGAGAAAAACAAATATCATATATTAACACATATATGTGGAACCTAGAAAAATGGTACAGGTGAACCGGTTTGCAGGGCAGAAATTGAGACACATGTGTAGAGAACAAATGTATGACACCAAGGGGGGAAAGTGGCAGAGGGTGGGGGTGTGGGAAAAGATAAAAAAATAAAAACAATATAAGTACCATTAATCCAAAAATAATAATAATAAATAAATAAACATGTGAAAGCCAAAATTTCTTTAACATTAAAAATATTGTATAAAAATTTGAAAGTAAAATTAATAACATTTTAAAAATATATAAAGTGTAATTTAATTTTATATTAAAATATAAGCACAAATGTTGGTAGCAGAATAATGTTGCATTAAGTTGTCTGATTTAGAATGCCATTTGGTATATAAGGAAAACAAAATTATAGAAACTGAAGTAGCTTACTACATCTAACTTCCTATAATCGGTCACATTTCCAGGGACTTTTTAATGGAAAATTTATTTCAAAATCCTCTTGGGTTCTTTCTTTGGAACTAAGAATCTCTTTAGAGGATAGTATGGTGATTTTTTTCCTTGCAAACTTTTATTAATTGTCTTTGTTCATAGCAAATAGCTCCCACATTTTCCTGGGCTTTACCTTCAGGAACTACACCAGGTTCACAGTTGAAGATGAAGAATGAGAACATTTAGCTTTGGCAGGGGGTAAGGAAGAATAAACTCTGTGAAATACACCTGGGACCTTTTCCATGATAAGACCCATACTCCAGGTAAAATGACTTTGCTAGTCATTTAATCTTCCTTTCTCACCTAACGAAGGAAAGAGAAAAACAGTCAATAAGAGTTACAGATTCAAAGAAATAGCCTTGAGAAGCTAAAGAGGAAAGCAGTGGGCAGAAGGATAAAGCTACACCACTGGAGACACATTGTGAAGGTCACAGCCCCAAATCTGTGTGACTCACAAAATGACTGATATTTAATCATAAGATTCTAAGGTTATCACCACACCAACAATGTTCCAGCATGACAACCATGGGTAACAGCTGAAAAAGCTGAAATACACAGACTCTCCTTAAGGAGAAGGACTTAAGGAAGTCTAAAGTCAAGAGAGGAGACAAAAACAAAGACACTAGAGGAATCTGAAGCCTCTGGCACATATACTTATAGCCAAAATTAAACACATCCCAGCTCCTGGGAAGATTAACATAAACCCTCACTTAAAAGCCTTGCTTACCTCAATTTCTATTACTCAGTGTAATATGTATAGCTTTCAACAATAACAACAACAAATTACAAGGCATGCAAAAAAAAATCAATATAAAATACAGTCTGAAGAGACAAAGGCAATCATCAGAACAGGACAAAGATATGACACAGATGTTGGAAGATAGGTAATTTAAAATAACTATGCTTAATATATCAGAGGTTCTAATAGAAAAAGTGAAGAGCAAGCAAGAATATATAATGTAAACAGAGTGATGGAAACTCTAAGAATAATCTAAAGGAAATGCTATAAATAAAAATCATGATAACAGAGATAAAAAATGCCTTTAATGGTCTCATCAGTAGACTGAACAATGGTTAAAGGAAGAATCAATGACCTTGAAGATAGGTCAAGAGAAATATCCCAAACCATAACTCAAAAAGAAAAAGAATGAAAAATAGAACAGAATATCAAGAACTGTGGGACAGTATTAAAAAATGTAATATAATCATAATTGGAATACCTGACAGAGAAGGAAGAGAGGATGGAGCACAAGAAATATTTGAAATAATAATGGCTGAGCACTTTCCAAAAAGAATGACAGACACTAAGCAAAAGATCCTGGA
Source organism: Neophocaena asiaeorientalis asiaeorientalis (assembly GCF_003031525.2). NCBI lineage: Eukaryota > Metazoa > Chordata > Mammalia > Artiodactyla > Phocoenidae > Neophocaena > Neophocaena asiaeorientalis. The sequence goes on along the minus strand of NW_020175536.1, from coordinate 380,492 downwards.
AGCTCAAGGAACACCAAACAGGATAAATATCAAAGAAAGTCACATCTAGGTATATCATATTCACATTGCAGAAAACCAAGGTCAAAGAAGAAGATCTTGATAGAAGCTGAAGTGGTGATGGTGATGGAAATCCTTACATATGGAGAAAGAATAGGAATTACAGTGGACTTTTTGTCATAAACCATGCAAGGAAGGAAAGTTTAGAGTGAAATATTTAAGGCTTTGAAAGAATAAGCCCACCAAACTAGAATTCTGTATCCAGTGGAATTATCCTTCAAAAATGAAGGTGAAATAAAGACGTTCATAGACAAAAAGAAAGCAAGCAAACAAACAAAAACTGAGGTAATTCATCATCAACAGATATGGCCTAAAATATAAATTAAAATAAGTTCCTCTAGGAGAAGAAAAATGTTATAGATCAGAAACTCAGATCTATATAAAAAAGAATGACACAGAAGAAATAAACAAAGGTAAAAAATATTTTTCTTATTCTTAATTGATCTAAAAGATAACAGTTTGCTTAAAGCAATCTAGTATAATGTAGTATTCATTGATTCTAGCATATGGATAAAGAAATGAATATATGATATATGTGATGTCGCAAGAAATGGGAGGGAACATCTGACCAACAAGTGAAGTGGTGTAGTGTTAGTTGAAGGTGATGAGTCAAAAATGCATATTGAAAACTCCAGGGCAACTATTAAGGTACTGTCGAAAAAAAGTATAATTGATACACACATACACAATGGAATCTAACAAAATGTTCAATTAAACCAAACCATGTAGAATAAGAAAGGACAAAAAAAAAAAAGAACAAATGTAACAAATAAAAACAGTTGTCAAAATGACAGATATCGATCCAAATATTTAAATAATTGCTTTAACTGTGAATGGTCTATAAGGCAGAGATTATGAGCACAGAAACAAATTAAGACCTGAATGTATGTAGTTTAGAAGAAACAAACTTTAAATATGAAGACTCAGATAGGTAAAAATTAAAAAAAATAGATAAAGGTATGTCATATTAAGACAAGTCCAAAGAAAGCTGGAGTAGTTATATTAATTCAGAACATGAAGATTATTGGGGGGAAAAGGGATATAATAATAATAAAGGGCTCAATTTTCCAAGAAGACATAATAATCATAAATGTGTTTGCACCTAACAGCACAGCATCAAAATACATGGGACAAAAAAAAGAAAAGTAATGATAGAACCAAAAGGAGAAATAGACAAATCCACAATTATATTTGGAGACTTTAATACTCCTTTGTCAATGACTGATAGATCAAGGGGGCAGAAAATCAGTAAATATATAGATGGCCTGAACAGCATTTTCACTATTAATCAACTTGCTCTAATTGATATTTATAGAATACTACACCCAACAAGAGCAGAATACACCTACTTTTGAAGGTTGTATGAAACATTCACTAATATAGACTATAATTTGGGCCATGAAATACACCTTAACAAATTTAAAAGAATGGAAATCATACAAAGCATGTTCTTAGTCTATAATGAAGTTATATTAGAAATCAATATAAAATGTAGCTGGAAAATCCACAAATACTTGGACGTCAAACAACACACCTTTAAAGAACATCTGAGTCAAATCAGAAGTCTGAAAACACATTTTAAAAATATTTTGAATGAAATATGGAAATGCAACTTTTTAAAATTTGTGGAATGGGAAGAAATCAGTGTTTATAGGGGAATTTATAGATTTAAATGCATATATTAGAAAGAAAGAGAGTTTAAAAATCAGTAACCTATACTTCATTTTAGGAAACTAGGGAAAGAAGTACAAATTAAACCTAAAGCAAACAAAAGAAAAGGAACAGAATGAAGAACACTAATTGGGAGGAAGCATGGTATCAATAAGCAGTTGTCCCAGGTGACTGCCCTGATAAAGACAGGAGATTTCATGGTAGATGTGAAATACCACTTTGGCATTGCCCAAAATGTAATTTTTAGTGTTAATTTATCCAAGTATTTTTCTATTTTTGATACCTTTGCAAATATAATAACCTCTATCTGTGTATCTTTTTAAGTGGATATGTAGAGCCTGTGAAAGAATATGTATAAGGCGTCTTTTCTTTGTGACTTTTTTTCCATTCAGATTCAACTCTGTCTTCACACCTTAATTTCTATGATCCATAGATAGCAGCGGACACAGACTCACAAATGAATGATGTTAGATTTATCAGAACATGAGGGATCAGTGACTAATTCTGACAGGAGTGTTTTTCAGAGAAGGCACAGTTTGTGCTGAATCCTGACTCACCATTCAGGCACTTGATGATATTACTAGAACTGAGTATCATGGAGGACAGGATGCATCATAAGCAGGAGGTAAGGATGCAGTTAGATAGACAGGTTAAGTAATATTGTGAAGGTCTTTGTATTTCATGCTAAGGAGCTTATGATTAATCCTTAATGGGAGATAATGGAGGGTTATCGAAAGCAAGTTAAAAAAATTTTTGAGAAAGAAAGAGCCATAGTTGGGTTAGGACTGGAATTAGGTAGTCATTATATTTGTTACCTGTGCTCATTTTTATAGGCTCTCTCCTCATATTATACACCAGCATCCTCCATGAATAGAATTTGGGGGCTGATCGCTGTATTTTAGAGCTGGAATAATATTCATTTTCAGTTCCAGCCAGGAAAATGCTAGAGAAGTTTTATTGACCTGCCACAGATCAAATTCTCACCTCTGAGTCATCATCTGTATTGATAGAGTAACACAATAACATGATGACCCAACCAGTACCACATGATTGGTGTGAGTGAGAAGTTTACCAAAAAAGATTCACCAGAAGGTGGGGTATTGAGCAGAGTAAACAATGGGAGTCAATGGAAGAGATTATGCAGAATTAGTTACATTTTTACAACTCTTTGGAATTTGGAAGGTTAGTGGAAAACAATGAAAATTACTTACTACAATCTCAAAATTAGCAAATTAGTGAATCAAAGAAAATCTAAATTCAACTTACATCTAAAGTCCTTCAGCAAGCTAAACAAGTAGAAATATTTACCTAGGCATAAATTTGCAGTCCTCCTGTTTGCGTTCCTGTTAATCTGGCTAGTTTTAATGGACTCAGAAATCTGACCTCTAAACATGAGCAACTATTTACAGGCTAGACATAGGACTACCAGGCTCTTTAAGAGACATTGTCTCTTATAGAAAAAAACCTTTTTAGATAGTAACTAAGTAACCAGCCACATCTTAAGGTTTCTGAATGTGAGACTGATAGAAACAGAGGCAGTAGAAGATGAAGTGAGATGCTCAGAGTGAGAAGTAGAGAGGGAAGGAGACAATGAGAAATACTGAGTGACAAGTACCGCAGCATCACTAGCATATGACAAGTGGACACCTGTTTCTGAAAGGTTGTCAAGATGATCAAATTGTGTAAGTTGCTTGTAGATTACATCCCCTGGGAAGCAGACTCTGAGACAGAGATTAGTGTGCAGGACATTTATCAATATTTATGGAGTGCTTTGGGAATATGAATAGGAAGGATGGGAAGGAGGTTTGGGCAGAAGGAAAATTTGAGCTGTTATATAATTCCAAGCAAGTTTTCAGCCGAGCCCGTGGAGAGTTCTGGAACTGGGATACCTTTGAATTTTTCCCAACCTGGGGCAAGAGGATCAGGACTTTACACCCACATTGTAATTAATCATTGGATCAGAGCTGCCTGTAGAAGGTGGCATGACCTTGGATAAGAAAGTATTCTTCAGTCAAGGCAATCTCCAAAGATGGCTGACAGCAAAGGGTCATCTTCCAGCAGCAATCCCAGCAGCTGGGAGGGAATATGTCCTTCCTCCATGAAGGAAAATCTGGGTGGCTTGTCACACAGGGATATAAAAAATTACCTATTTCATAGGGTAGTTGTTAAGATTAAATGAATTAATATGTGAATAACACTTAGAACAGTGTCTGGCACATAGTAAGCATTATATAAAAGTGATTGCTGCCATTTTTCTTCTTATTATTATTTTTATTTATTTATTTATTTGGTACGCGGGCCTCTCCCTGTTGTGGCCTCTCCTGTTGCGGAACACAGGCTCCGGACGCGCAGGCTCAGCGGCCATGGCTCACGGGCCTAGTCGCTCTGCGGCAGTGTGAGATCTTCCCAGACCGGGGCACGAACCCGTGTCTCCTGCATCGGCAGGCGGACTCTCAACCACTGCGCCACCAGGGAAGCCCCATTTTTCTTATTATTAATGACTGAATGGAAAGCATTCATAAGGTTCTGACAGGTTTGTTTTGACATGTTTATGGTAGTGGTTTAATCAAACTTTGCTCCTAACAGCTTCCAAAGAGAATAATGTTTAATGAATTGAAATGTTTCCTTCATTTCTTGTGGAAAAAGAATACAGAGAAGAAAAACCTAAATGTTATCCTAATCTGTTTGCATACCTCTTGATTCAGATTTAAATCCTAGGGTTGATCTCAGCTGCTCTGAGTTCTCTGCATGATCCACCATCCTGCACTCAGTTCTAATGTGTTCCATCATTGCAGTCTGAGAGGCGTGGTGGTATTTAGCTTAATATTGATTCACAGTTGGATTCTTTTCAATTTTCGCTTGTATTTACTGTGATCACTGTTATGAACTTGGTCAGGCTCCAGATGCTGTTCTGAAACATAATGAGAGGGCGGGGCTGGTGGAAAGAGGCAACATTGCCTAGGGATGCAAGAGAAATTTACACGTATCATATTGTAGGATTCTTGAATCCAAGGCAGAAGCACAGGCCAGATGGTCTGAGTTCAGGCTCCTGTTTTTGTATCTTGGGCTGCAGTCCAAACAGAGCTAGCTGTGCTTAGTATCAAATAGATATAAACTTCTTTATTTGGCTCAAATATTTGGTTGGTTCAAATATTTATCTTCCATTTAGAAAAATCTCCTTTGCCTGATGAAAGTATATATCAGTTGTAGAACCATAGTCAGCATTTATCTGTATATACACACCCTTTTCTATGTGGTATATACAATAGTGGATGAAAATAGGAAGACAGAAGTGTTCCTTGTTAAAGACTTCTTCACTTTTAAAGTTTTGAGTTCTTCTTTGACTTTGGAAAATATTTTTATAAAAGGACTGATATTTATCAGTCCTGGCTGAACATAGGGATCACCCATGGAGTTCTTTAAAAAATAGACATGTCTACACCTAGCCTACTGAGTAAATATCTCTCGGGATGGGGTTTGGTGTCTCTAGAATAATTTCAAAAGTGATTCTGATGAACAACCAGGATTTAGAACACTGAGTTATACATGTTAGTTCTTTATGGTCTGCTTCTTTAAACAACAATGATGGCTTTCATTTTGTGAGTGTCAGGTGCTTGTTAAGAACTTTCTCTGCAATGTTTTCAATGACCCTATGAGTTACACCTTATTATTTCCATTTTATTATGAGCTCAGGGAGGTTAAATGACTTGCCTAAGCTTGGTCTGTCTGACTTCAAAGCCTATGTTCACTCCACAAATCTATGCAGTCAAGGATGCTTAGAATTCAAGAGAGTGTATTAAGACTCGCTGCTAAATTGTTAGGATTATGGACACCCTTTTGCTGATGCTCAAATTACTAATCATCATAGCTCATACGAGGGTAATTTAATGTGTGTAACTTCTTACTATTCCCATGACAAATGCAGTGTAGTAAAATGCACAAGGAGAAAAATAGTCTTTATTAATTTTTACTATCACATTTTAAGTCTGAAGCTGGGGAAATAATGTATTATTACCAGACACATTAAATAGCCCAGCGAGCAGATCAATAACAAAGTGCAAAGACCACAAAGTCCCCTCTTATCTCTGTCTTTTAGACATATATCAAGTTTATCACTCTTCCTGGATGCTATTCTTCTTGGCTTCTACTAAATTACTTCCCTGTTAGCCCTATACTCCAGGTCTGCCTTCCTCTCTGTTAGATTTTGCTTTTAGGCTGTGTCACAATTGTGTTGCAAATGCTGATGGTCCTGTGTGATATCAGAGGATGTTAATCCTAACTGCTTTGTCAAAAAAGTCAGTGTCATATAGAGCTTCAATGTTATGTTATTTTCCCAACTTCCTGCTTCATGACAATGCTTTCCAATTTAAATATATGTTCTCAGAGCAAGATGTTAATAATTCAAGCAACTGCAATGTATTAAACTACTAGAAAATTCTTATAGGCCAGTAGTTTTGTTCTGTTCATTCCCCTCGTTATTTTTTAGATTAGTGGTTAGATTTGGCAGAGTTATAGTGAAAGAATAATGGAAGGGCCCAAAGTTAGGTTCCTTATTTTAAAAATACTAGCCAGGATTATTTTTTAGCTTGTAATAATTTACCTTAAGAAAAGAAGATCTGTGATAAAACACTATGGCTTCGCTAGAGTGGACCTTATTCAGAAGGACCTACAGTGTTAATTCACAGCACAGACAACTGTTATCTACTTGAGCAATGCTTCTGAACTGTTTCCTGATTGAATGTGTGTGTATGTGCGGCACTTTATATTAAAGCTTCAAGTCAGAGATATTTATGTGAAGCTGTAGTCACATGCTTAAGGCTTTCATTGAACGCTTTGAGTGTCAGCTGATTCAACACAGCTGCTTTAAATAAAGCAAATGTGACCTGAAAACAGGATGAAAAACGGAGGCGAATTGACTAAAATTGAGTGGCATGGTTGTTTGGGCTCAGAGGTGAATCAGTTATTGAGACAAACCAGACTGGCAAGAGCTTGTAGTAAAATATGCATGCCATTTAGGGAGGGCAGAGGCATAAACTGTCCTCTCACTGGCAAATGGCTTATGGTCACTATGGAAATAACTGTTTACAAGAGCTCATTTAAGCTTTTCCTTATATAACAAAACCTCAGGTATTAAAACCTGTAGATAAAAAAGCATTCTGCATGTTTACTAGTCCTTCACACATCAGCATTCTTGAAATGATAAGGTGGTACATTATATAAATCATGTTTTGTATTTCAAAGTGTCTGTCAATATTATCTGAATACATTTACTTTAATCAGTTACTGAAATAATTTCTTTCCTCATTGATAAATACATCAATGCACTTAACATGATTTCCTATCTTTCTATGCTCTTTCCTCTGTCTACAACATTTTTCCTTTACTTAGCCATTATTCTTTATACGTAGATGTATCTCTTCCTTGATAGAGCTCTCCCAAAAGTGTAACTGAAGTCATTGGCTGCTTATTTTAACAGAGAAGTTTCATACGTATCCATATATCTTTTGCAAATTATTAATAATTCTGTAGTTATAATTTATCCTCATTATTATTTTCTTTAGATTGTTTAACTTAACTCAGAGTTCAAGACCCCTTTTTAAAATTTGTGTGCTGGGGGTGCTTTGGCTGACTATCAAGGATGGAATGACTAGAACTTAGTGAACTGAATAAAAGGCAACTTGAGCTGGTGGTAGACACAGGCTGGAAAAGAAGAGGATTTTAATCTCAGCTTTATTAATACTAGCTATGGTCAGTGGTCTACTAACTTAACCCTTTTGGCCTCTCCTTGTTCAGCTGTAAAATGAAGTATTAATTTGAACTAGATCAGTGATTTTAAAAACATTTTTTAGCAGACAAATCTATTCCTCAATTAAGTGGAAAAATAATGTGTTCAAGAGATCCAAGAAATGCTGTGATGATTAAGGTAAGGTGACAGGCCCCCTGAGTCCAACCTCCTTTGCTCTCATCCCCTGAAGCCACTTCTGAGATATATCCATAGAATCCCATAGAATCCCATAGAATCCGTAGAAACCAGTATTAAAACAAAAATAAAACAACAACAACAAAAATTTACTATACCTTAGATTCTTTCCAAAGCCAGTTTTCCAAAGATCTTTTTCAAACTGAAATGTGCATTCATAAAAATAAACCCTCCAGATTGTGTGCCAATGCCCGGACATCAACCAGTTGTCTGCCTTTTAAACCCTCCCCCCAGGGTTCATTGATTGTTTGCGTTCTGCCTTGTTTTGTTTGTTCAGCAGTACAAATCTATACCCACACAAATGAGAGAACAGGGCCTTTGTGAAGCACAGCCACCCAGAGAGTATAAAGCATACTGTACAGATCAATGGTTCAAATCATGGCTACAGATACATTTCGGGTGGAAGGTAGATGAAGATTCTTATTACTGCAAGACAATGTAAAAAATATTTGTCCTCCTCCAAATGCTATAGCAATGCTCTTTTTCTCTCCTTATTTACAGCCCCCTTCAGCCCCTATCTGAGTTAAGGAACATTGAATGGTTAGCTTTCTTTTCACTGGCATTTTGTTTTCCAATTTACATAATTGAATTTTTGGCTGAACTCTGAGCTCTCAAATACAATTTGAATCCTACTGTTCATTTTTATATAGAACACAAACACAAAGCAATAACTTATCAGAAGTGTTACTAGAGAGCTAAGCATAATACATTTCTATTAAAAACAACAGCTAAAAGACAACTAAAGACACTAGCCTGAGCATTATTAAACTGAGGGGACTAAAGCATCCATTTTTTGGTGTTAAGGAGCAAATGGGTGTTGGGTTAAATTCCAACATGGGGTTGGAATGTTGAGACTTCTGGAAGTTTATGACCCTAAGACATTTTGCGATATAGATTATTGGGAATAAATACAATAAAATCATTGTTTAATTTTCTTAAGCCCCTTTTGATTAGGAGTTACCATTGTGGGATCTTAAAAAATAATTAGACATGAAATATCAAAAGAACATTTTAAAATCACATGTGTGTGAATTCTTTTCTTACATAAAATGGGGTACATATTATGAGTCAGATACAGGAGGAAAAGGCTGATTTATTTATTTACTTTTATTGAAGTATAGTTGATTTACAGTATTATATTAGTTTTAGGTGTATAACATAGTTATTCAGTATTTTCATAGATTATGCTCCATTAAAAGTTATTACAAAATTAGGGCTATAATTCCTTGTGCTGTACAGTATATCCTTGTTGCTTATCTATTTTATACATAGTAGTTTGTATCTCTTAATCCCATACCTCTAATTTGCCCCTCCTCCCTTTCCTCTCCCCTTTGGTAACTACTAATTTGTTTTCTATATCTGTGAGTTTGTTCTGCTTTGCATATACATTCATTTGTGTTATCTTTTAGATTCCACATATACATGATATCATACAGTATTTTTTTTTCTCTGTCTGACTTATTTCACTAAACATAATATTCTCTAGGTCCATCCACGTTGTTGCAAATGGCAATATTCCATTATTTTTTATGGCTGACTAGTATTCCATTGTTACTTATTATTAATTAATACTAGTTAATATAATTAAAATTACTTTTTAAAGAATGCATGTATCTTCCCTAACCTGAAGGAACTCACTTGAGGAAACAGACATACCTTAAAATAAACCAGTATGATAAGTAGTATAATAAAAGTAATAAGCTTTAGTAATGGTTCAAAATCCTACAACTCTATCTGTGCCCTGTTCACATACCAGACAGCCTGTAAATACCATCTCCAAAGCATACTATCTCCTTCCACCCTAAAATACTATCTTCTTCCCATTTATGGAGTAATCTCTACTGTGTATACTGGTGGGATGCAATGCCCCACCTCCCACCAGAGAACCTCAGAGGAGAAACCCTGGAAGCCAAGGTTTGGGCAAGTGACTTGTGTTCAACCAATTAAATTCTTCCCAGAGAATTCTCCCTGTCTCCTCTCCCCTTGTAACTTGAGTGATACAAAGAGGAAGAAATAAATAAAGTTTGGGGGTAGTCTGCCAGTGGTGTCCAGTGGCAGTGGCTGTGTCAAGCAGTGGCAGTGGTAACAGCACAGGAGTTATGTAGAGAGATGGGATACTCTTCCTGCTGGCTCACCCCAGAGCTGTGCTAGTCCTTTCTCCTTTGCTCAGCCTTCCTTGGACTCCCTGAACACTCTTAAGACAACCAGAGTTGGTTTTTATCAAGAAGAACTATGACTGTTAAATGCCCCTAAGATTTTAAAATTATGTCTACATGGTGTCATGTGGACACATATTAAATTACCTAAATAAAAATGACCAAAGAAAAATGACCAATAGTTTTATAATATTGACATTCATTAATTTATATTACATATTTATCATGCACTATGTGCTAGTCATTTTATCAAGCTATTAAACTGTATTGAAAAAAGTTAACAAAATGCAATATTAAACATAATTAGTATTGTTATGTATAGTACTTTACATATTATGTAAAGTACTTCTGTGTCAGAAACTAATCATAAAATAATATTAATAATAATGCCACCTTGACTTACAGTGTGACTGTTAAGTTTTAAAAGTCCAAAAGGCTGCATCTGGGGAGAACATTTGAAATCACATCATTGGCTAAATTGTTATGCTTAGGATGGTTGTTATATGGCAGAGATTTTTAAAGGTCAAGCTCATGCTGGAAATTCTTTTTCTGCCACATCTCAGGGTGTGAAATAAAACCCCTTCCAAGGAGGTGCTCTATGTCAAAGAAGTAGAGAGCAAATCTGATTATACAGGTAGCAGAGGAGCCATTTCTTGAATAGTGTGGCAGAATTGATATTTTTCAGAAATATTTCTTTGCAAAAAAGAACATCTATATTTTTAAACTTACTTTTAAACATATTTGGGTATGTGTAATAGAAGTTTAAAAAATTCTAGTAAGTAAATCTTTAGAAGTCACAGAAGAGGATACAAAGTTCAGGAATGAGGTAGACTAGGACAATAGAAGCAACAACTACACTGAATATAGTAGGATTGGGGCAGGAAGATTTTCGTGAATATGGATAAACTAATCTGTAGGGACAAGGAAGTAGAAGTTATCATTGGAACCAAAGTACATAGTATCACACTTGTATTTAGGTTGTAAATGATCAGTAAATGAAACATGGTTTATTTTATCAAGCTGGGTTCAAGCATACTCATTTATCCTTTTTATTGTTGGTTTTACATCATCCTTGACTCTTCCCTTTCATCAATCCATTAGTATTTTTGCTTCTCCTTCCTGATTGTTCTATAATGTTACTTCTCTTTACTCTCAGTGCAAATACCTTGCTTTAGATCTTCATTATGTTGCACTTTGTTTATTTCAGTAGCCTTTTAACTGGTTTAAAAACTCCAGGATTTTTCCTACAGGGCTGCTCCTTTCTCCTGCGTATAGAGTACCATTACTAAAAATACAAACCTAATTTTAACTTCTTTCTTTAGAATTGTTCAGTAACATTGCATCCTTTCAAGATAAATTTCCAGATTCTTTGTGCAATATGCAAGATGATTCACAAACTAGTTTCTGTTTAATTTTTTACTCCACTAAACTTTTGTGCTTTCTTTAGAAGATACTACATCTCTCTTGCCACATACCTTTTTGCATATATAGTTTTCTGAAATTGAGCTGGCCTTTCTCTGTTTCTATGCCTACTCAAAACTCTTTTTTCTTTAAGATGAATCTCAAATATCTCCTCTTATGTGAAGTCTCCCAGTTGTAATTGCTTCTAAAGCGACCAGTGCATTTAGCAAACAGTTTTGATTATTATCTGCTCTTTTGTCTCGCTCCTGTGTTAAATGCTGAGTTCAAGAGATTTGAGAAGATGGCAGAAGAGTAAGACGTGGAGATCATCCTCCTCCCCACAAATGCATCAGAAATACGTCTACATGGGGAACAACTCCTACAGACACCTACAGAACGCTGGCAGAAGACCTCAGACCTCCCAAAAGGCAAGAAACTCCCCGCATACCTGGGTAGGGCAAAAGAAAAAAGAGAGACAAAAGAATAGGGATGGGACCTGCACCAGTGGGAGGGAGCTGTGAAGGAGGAAAGGTTTCCATGCACTAGAAGCCCCTTCGTGGTTGGAGACTGCGGGTGGCGGAGGGGGAAGCTTCAGAGCCTCGGAGGAGAGCTCAGCAACACGGATGTGGAGGGCAAAGCAGAGAGATTCCCGCACAGAGGAACGGTGCCAACTGGCACTCACCAGCCCGAGACGCTTGTCTGCTCACCTGCCGAGACGGGCGGGGGCTGGGAGCTGAGGCTCGGGCTTCGGTCGGAGCGCAGGGAGAGGACTGTGGTTGGCAGTGTAAACACAGCCTGAAGGGGTTAGTGCGCCACGGCTAGCCGGGAGAGAGTCCGGGTAAAGTTTGAACCTGCCAAAGAGAAAAGACACTTTTTCTTGCCTCTTGGTTGCCTGGTGCTCGTGGAGGGGGATTAAGAGCGCTGCTTAGCAGCCGCGTGGCACAGAGATATTTCACCAAGAAGCCTGTGTGCAAGCACAGGTCACTCTCCCCACCACCCCTCCAGTGAGCCTGTGCAGCCCGCCACTGTCAG
>NW_020175536.1:295381-368060 GCF_003031525.2 Neophocaena asiaeorientalis asiaeorientalis | reverse complement strand
TTTTTATTATAATAACTTTATTTTATTTTATCTTACTTTATTTTGTTTTATCCTCTTTCTTGCTATTTTTTCTCCCTTTTATTCTGAGCCATGTGGAGGACAGGCTTTCTGTGCTCCAACCACGTGTCAGGGCTGTGCAACTGAGGTGGAAGAGCCAACTTCAGGACACTGGTCCACAAGAGACCTCCCAGCTGCATGTAATATCAAAGGGTGAAAAACTCCCTGAGCTCTCCATCTCAACACCAAGACCCAGCTTCACTCAACGACCAGCAAGCTACAGTGCTGGACACCCTATGCCAAACAACTAGCAAGACAGGATCACAGCCCCACCCATTAACAGAGAGGCTACCTAAAATCATAATAAGGCCACAGACAGCCCAAAACACACCACCAGCTGTGGACCTGCCCACCAAAAAGACAAGATCCAGCCTCATCCACCAAAACACAGGCACTAGTCCCCTCCACCAGGAAACCTACACAACCCACTGAAACAAACTTAGCCACTGGGGACAGACACAAAAATAACGGGAACTACAAACCTGCAGCCTGCGCAAAGGAGACCCCAAACACAGTAAGATAAGCAAAATGAAAAGACAAAAAAACACACAGCAGATGAAGGAACAAGGTAAAAACCCACCAGACCTAACAAATGAAGATGAAATAGGCAGTCTACCTGAAAAAGAATTCAGAATAATGATAGTAAAGATAATGCAGAATCTTGGCAATATAATAGAGAAAATGCAAGAAACATTTAACAAGGACCTAGAAAAACTAAAGAGGAAACAAGCAATGATGAACAACAAAATAAACAAAATTAAAAATACTCTAGAAGGGGTCCAGAAGAAACAGAAGAATGGATAAGTGACCTGGAACATAAAACAGTGGAAATAAGTAATGCAGAGCAGAATAAAGAAAAAAAGAATGAAAAGAACTGAGGACAGTCTCTGAGACCTCTGGGACAACATTAAATGCAACAACATTCGAATTACAGGGGTTCCAGAAGAAGAAGATAAAAAGAAAGGGACTGAGAAAATATTTGAAGAGATTATAGTTGAAAACTTCCCTAATATGGGAAAGGAAATAGTCAATCAAGTCCAAGAAGCACACAGAGTGCCATACAGGATAAATCCAAGGAGAAACACACCAAGACACATACTAATCAAACTATCAAAAACTAAATACAAAGAAAACATAATGAAAGCAGCAAGGGAGAAAAAAAACAATAACACACAAAGGAATCCCCATGAGGTTAACAGTTGATCTTTCAGCAGAAACTCTGCAAGCCAGAAGGGAGTGGCAGGACATATTTAAAGTGATGAAGGAGAAAAACCTGCAACCAAGATTACTCTGCTGAACAAGGATCTTATTCAGATTTGATGGAGAAATTAAAACCTTTACAGACAAGCAAAAGCTGAGAAAATTCAGTACCACCAAACCAGCTTTACAAGAAAACACAAGAGAAGGAAAAGACCTACAATAACAAACCCAAAACAATTAAGAAAATGGGAATAGGAACATACATATCAATAATTAAATGTAAATGGATTAAAGGCTCTTACCAAAAGAAACAGACTGGCTGAATGTATTCAAAAACAAAACCCATATATAGGCTGTGTACAAGAGACCTACTTCAGACCTAGGGACACATACAGAATGAAAGTGAGGAAATGGAAAAAGATATTCCATGCATATGGAAATCAAAAGAAATCTGGAGTAGCAATTCTCATTTCAGAAAAAATAGACTTTAAAATAAAGACTATTTTAAGAGACAAAGAAGGACACTCGATAATTATCAAGGGATTGATCCAAGAAGAAGATATAACGATTATAAATATTTATGCACCCAACATAGGAGCACCTCAATCATAAGGCAAATACTAACAGCCATAAAAGGGGAAATCAACAGTAACACAATAATAGTAGGGGACTTTAACACCCCACTTTCACCAATGGACAGAGCATCCAAAATGAAAATAAATAAGGAAACACAAGCTTTAAATGATACATTAAACAAGATGGACTTAATTTATATTTATAGGATATTCCACATAAAAACTACAGAATACACATTTTTCTAAAGTGCTCATGGAACATTCTCCAGGATAGATCATATCTTGGGCCACAAATCAAGCCTTAGTAAATTTAAGAAAATTGAAATCGTATCAAGTGTCTTTTCTGACCAAAACGTGAAAAGAGTAGATATCAATCACAGGAAAAGATCTGTAAAAAATACAAACACATGGAGGCTAAACAATACACTACTTATAACGAAGTGATCTCTGAAGAAGTAAAAGAAGAAAACAAAAAAAATACCTAGAAACAAATGACAATGGAGACACGATGACCCAAAACCTATGAGATGCAGCAAAAGCAGTTCTAAGAGGGATGTTTATAGCAATAAAATCCTACCTCAAGAAACAGGAAACATCTCAAATAAACAACCTAACCTTAAACCTAAAGCAATTAGAGAAAAAATAACCAAAAAAACCCCAAAGTTAGCAGAAGGAAAGAAATCATAAAGATCAGATCAGAAATAAATGAAAAAGAAATGAAGGAAACTATAGCAAAGATCAATAAAACTAAAAGCTGGTTCTTTGAGAAGATAAAAAAAATTGATAAACTATTAGTCAGACTTATCAAGAAAAAAAGGGAGAAGACTCAAATCAATAGTATTAGAAAAGAAAAAGGAGAAGTAACAAATGACACTGCAGAAATACAAAGGATCATGAGAGATTACTACAAGAAACTCTATGACAATAAAATGGACAACCTGGAAGAAATGGACAAATTCTTACAAATGCACAAATGGCCAAGACTGAACCAGGAAGAAATAGAAAATATGAACAGACCAATCACAAGCACTGAAATTGAAACTGTGATTAAAAATCTTCCAACAAACAGAAACCCAGGACCAGGTGCCTTCACAGGCGAATTCTATCAAACACTTAAAGACGAGTTAACACCTTTCTTTCTCAAGCTCTTCCAAAGTATATTAAAGATGATACAATAGATGGAGAGATATACCATGTTCTTGGCATGGAGGAATCAACATTGTGAAAATGACTCTACTACCCAAAGCTATCTACAGATTCAATGCAATCCCTATCAAACTACCACTGGTATTTTTCAAAGAAATAGAGCAAAAAATTTCACAATTTGTATGGAAACACAAAAAACGCTGAATAGCCAAAGCAATCTTGGGAACAGAAAATGGAGCTGGAGGAATGAGTCTCCCTGACTTCAGAGTATACTACAAAGCTACAGTAATCCAGACAGTATGGATCTGGCACAAAAGCAGAATAGATCAGTGGAACAGGATAGAAAGCCCCGATATAAACCCACGGACATATGGTCAACTTATCTTTGATAAAAGAGGCAAGAATATACAGTGGAGAAATGACAACCTCTTCAATAAGTGGTGTTTGGAAAACTGGAAAGGTACATGTAAAATTATGAAATTAGGACACTCCCTAACACCATACACAAAAACAAACTCAAAATGGATTAAAGACCTAAATGTAAGGCCAGAGACTATCAAACTCTTAGAGGAAAACATAGGCAGAGCACTCTATGACATAAATCACAGCAAGATTCTTTTTGACCCACCTCCTGGAGAAATGGAAATAAAAACAAAAATAAACAAATGGGAGCTAATGAAACTTAAAAGCTTTTGTACAGCAAAGGAAACCATAAACAAGATGAAAAGACAACCCTCAGCATGGGAGAAAAGATTTGCAAATGAAGCAACTGACAAAGGATTACTCTCCAAAATTTACAAGCAGCTCATGCAGCTCAATAACAAAAAACAAACAACCCAATCCAAAAATGGACAGAAGACCTAAATAGACATTTCTCTGAAGAAGATTCCCAGATTGCCAACAAACATATGAAAGAATGCTCAACATCATTAATCATTAGAGAAATGGAAATCAAAGCTACAATGAGATATCATCTCACACTGGTCAGAATGGCCATCATTTAAAAATCTAGAAATGGGCTTCCCTGGTGGTGCAGTGGTTGAGAGTCCGCCTGCCAATGCAGGGGACACGGGTTCGTGCCCTGGTCCAGGAAGATCCCAGATGCCATGGAGCAGCTAGGCCCTTGAGCCATGGCTGCTGAGCTTGCGCGTCTGGAGCCTGTGCTCCACAATGGGAGGGGCCACAACAGTGAGTGGCCCGCATACCATAAAAACAAACAAAAACAAAACAAAACAAAACAAAAAATCTAGAAAGAATAAATGCTGGAGAGGGTGTGGAGAAAAGGGAACACTCTTGCACCGTTGGTGGGAATGTAAATTGATACAGCCACTATGGAGAACAGTATGGAGCTTCCTTAACAAACTACAAATAAAACTACCATACAATCCAGCAATCCCACTACTGGGCATATAACCTAAGAAAAATCACACACACACACATATATATATATATATATATATATATATATATATATATAGAATCTAAGAAATAAAAATGGTCATGAAGAACCTAGGGGTAAGAGAGGAATAAAGACACAGACCTACTAGAGCATGGACTTGAGGATGTGGGGAAAGGGGAAGCCTAAGCTGTGGCAAAGTGATAGAGTGGCATGGACATATATACACTACCAAACGTAAAATAGTTAGTGGGAAGCAGCCGCATAGCACAGGGAGATCAGCACGGTGATTTGTGACCACCTAGATGGGTGGGATAGGGAGTGTGTGAGGGAGGGAGGTGCAAGAGTGAAGAGATATGGGAACATATGTATATGTATAACTGATTCACTTTGTTATAAAGCAGAAACTAACACACCATTGTAAAGCAATTATATTCCAATAAAGATGTTACAAAAAAAAATGCTGAGTTCAAGAAACCATACTTTCCTGTTTTATACATTTCCAGTATCTAACATAAGACCTGACATACTACAGGTATTCATTTGTATTTGTTGATATGACGCATATTTTTTCATGAATGAATGACAGA
Organism: Neophocaena asiaeorientalis asiaeorientalis; assembly: GCF_003031525.2. NCBI lineage: Eukaryota > Metazoa > Chordata > Mammalia > Artiodactyla > Phocoenidae > Neophocaena > Neophocaena asiaeorientalis. Next base: position 363,096 of record NW_020175536.1, on the reverse strand, counting down.
ATTTTCACACACTTTAACTTATTTGAAATGTAGAAGAAATCCTTTGAGTTAAGCCTTCCATATTATTATAATAATACTTTCAATGTATATTGGGAGCTTTATATGTATTAAAAATGCATTTTTATATATTAGCTCTCCTAATCCTAGTAGCAAACCTCTCTTGTAGATAAGGAAGGTATTGTCATTTCAATTTACAAATGAGAAAGTAAAAAACAGTAAATTTAGGTAAGCTTATCCAAAGCCATAGAACTAGTTGGGGGAAGATTACAACCCACCTCCAAATAGAGCGTTTTGATATCCAAAGAATTATTTTATTTTTTCTGCTTCCTCTGTTTGCCCTCTACACTGGCTTCTCTATCTCAATTTAGCTTCAACTTAGTGCATTTGATCTAAAGGACTGTAAGACTCAAAACCTTCTAGAAATACCAAGTGATCTTTCTTGAAGAGTACTAATAAAGCAACTGCCTTTTGTGGGATGGGGGTGAGGGATAAATTGGGAGATTGGAATTGACATATACACACTACTATATATAAAATAGATAACTAATGAGGACCTACGGTATAGTACAGGGATCTCTACTCAGTACTTTGTAATGACCTATATGGGAAAACAATCTAAAAAAGAGTGAATATATGTATATGTATAACTGATTCACTTTATTGTACACCTGAAACTAGCACAACATTGTAAATCAACTATACTCCAATAATTTTTTTTTAAAAAACCTAACAAAAAAAATGCAAGACAGTATTTCCAGCTGTGATATCTTGGACTGACTATTGTAGTGAAGTCCTTATCCAATGTCTTCAGAAAGATGTAATTAAAATCTTAGAGTCAGATTTGGAAGAAACCTTTGAATTTCAGCTCCAGCCTCTAACCCCTGAATAACCTTTACAACAAAATAACATTTTTTCTCAGATTTAAAATTAAAGAGATTAAAAAAAAATAAAAGCAATGGTTTTACCTGTTTTCTTTAATAGTGGAAATATTATTTAACTTTAACTTTTAAAAAATTTGGTAATTGCTTGAATATAATCACTTAAGGCAAAAGGAAGTTATGTTGCATAAATATTGCCAGTGAAAACAATATATATTTTAGAGTGTGGAATACTTTCACATGTGTTTTCAGATTTATAAATGGAAAATCAGGTTTTTATTACTTTATTTTACATGAATACCTCTAAGATTTTTCATAAGCTGGAAAAAGAGGTGTTCTTATTCTGATTTGGCCTTAGTTGTATAGAAACCACAAGACTTTTATTATTATTTCATTACTTTTAATTACTTTGAGAGATTTATTTTGTTGTTGTTAAAAATACAGCCAGTTTACAATAAGGACAAGAGCATGGGTTTAGAGTGAGAGAAAATGTGTTTAAATTCTGACTATTGGATCTACTGCTCCTGTCATTGGACAATGCAATGAATCTTCTGAAACTGCATTTCCTTACCTGTAAAATGGAATTCTATTTTCCCTAGATTAGATCCCTTGTCGAATAAGCTCCTTGATAACATAAGCCAGGTCCTGTCTACCACTCTGTCCTTAGCACTAATGATGCCTCTAGTGTCATGAAGATCAAGTGAAACAATGCCTTGCAAACAACGAAGTGATTTAAAAATCTAAGCTGTCATTTGTATAATGGTATTTATTTCCATTTGGTGGAAAAGAAAGAAGAATCTATAAACTTGAGGCACTGTCTAGAGTGCTTGTTTTTTGTAAAAGGACTTTGAATATATAAAATACTCATGATGTTTCTCTGCCATGAACATTCTTGTAGATGTATTTACACATGGGTAGAAATTACTGTAACTTATGAACCAGGGTGGGAGTTTTTCTACATCATAGTGTAACTGGGTATTAGGGTAAGTGTACCTTCCATTGTACTTAATATTACCAAATTGGTCTTCAAAATTTTACACCAGTTCGTATTTCCACCATCATTGTATAAGAATTTCCTTTATATAATCTCTTCACAATGCTTGATATTCTCAGATTTTACTTTTTGTCATTCTTATGTTTATAAAGTGACATCTAATTCATGCATTTATTTATTTAACAAAAAATAATTGAACACCTACTATGTATCAAACATTATTCTAGGTGCTGGAGATACAGCAGTTTAAAAACAACACCCCTGTCTTTACGAAACCTGCATTCTAATGAGGAATGGGGACAGATTATAAACAAATAAAGAGATATATGAAACAGGTTAAGAAGAAAATGACTATGGAAATGGAATGCTATTTCATGCCAGGTGGTCAGGCAAAGCTGCTTTGGTGAGCTGATATTTGTAGAGAAATCCAACTAGGGTTTCCTGGTCCACGTTCCCTCAGCACTTACCGCTTATGTACATCTAATGGCTTCTTTACTGCAGCAATTGGTACTCTCACCTGTGGGTATTCTCTGGCTAACAGAGTGTGCTAGCTCTACACGTAGGTTAGCCCAGGGTTGCTAGGGAGATAACATCTACAGAAGTAATCTTCTAGTAATGATGGATGAGAGAGGAGGTAGATAATGTCCCGCTTTTTGATCCACATGTCTCTCAGAGGCCTCAAGGGGTTCAGGGACTTACACAAACTGAATTGCTTTTCTCCACGTTTCTGTTCAAATAATTCATCTATCTGTTCTTGGGACCACTTCCCAAATATAATACTTGCTCTGAAATCTGTGTCTTGATGTTTTCTGTGGAGGGACCCTGATATAATATAGAAGTTAGCCATTTAGATATCTGAGGGCAGATAATTCCAGGTTGCAAGAACAGCACTTTCAAAGGCTCATTGTCTTTATCATGATTACCAATTTTAATATAATCAAAAATTTCAACAAAATCTTTTCCTTTTGGTTTGTGATTCTTAAGCCTTGTTTGGAATTCTTTCTTTTCTTTTTTTAGCATCTTTATTGGAGTATAATTGCTTTGCAATAGTGTGTTAGTTTCTGCTTTAAAACAAAGTGAATTAGTTCTACATATACATATGTCCCCATATCTCTTCCTCTTGCATCTCCCTCCCTCCAACCCTCCCTATCCCACCCCTCTAGGTGGTCACAAAGCATCAAGCTGATCTCCCTGTGCTATGCGTCTGCTTCCCACTAGATATTTATTTTACATTTGGTAGTGTTTATATGCCCATGCCACTCTCTCACTTTGCCACAGCCTACCCTTCCCTCTGCCCATATCCTCAAGTCCATTCTCTAGTAGGTCTGTGTCTTTATTCCCGTCTTGCCCCTAGGTTCTTCATGACCACTTTTTTTTTTTTCTTTCCATATATAAGTGTTAGCATACGGTATTTGTTTTTCTCTTTCTGACTTACTTCACTCTGTATGACAGACTCTAGGTCCATCCACCTCACTACAAATAACTCAATTTCATTTCTCTTTACGGCTGAGTAATATTCCATTGTTATATATGTGTCACATCTTCTTTAACCATTCATCTGTTCATGGACATTTAGGTTGCTTCTATGTCCTGGCTATTGAAAATAGAGCTGCAGTGAACATTTTGATACATACCCTGTTTGAATTATGGTTTTCTCAGGGTATATGCCAGGTAGTGGGATTGCTGGGTCGTATGGTACCTCTACTTTTAGATTTTTAAGTAACCTCCATACTCTTCTACATGGTGGCTGTATCAATTTACATTAAACCAACAGTGCAAAAGGGATCCCTTTTCTCCACACTCTCTCCAGCATTTATTCTTTGTAGATTTTTTGATGATGGCCATTCTGACCGGTGTGAGATGATATCATATTGTAGTTTTGATTTGCATTTATCTAATGATGTTGAGCATTCTTTCATGTGTTTGTTGACAATCTGTATATCTTTGGAGAAATGTCTATTTAGGTCTTCTTCCCATTTTTGGATTAGGTTGTTTGTTTTTTTGATATTGAGCTGCATGTGCTGCTTGTAGATTTTGGAGATTAATCCTTTGCCATTTGCTTCATTTGCAAATATTTTCTCCCATTCTGAGGGTTGTCATTCCATCTTGTTTATGGTTTCCTTTGCTGTGCAAAAGCTTTTAAGTTTCATTAGGTCCCATTTGTTTATTTTTGTTTTTATTTCCATTTCTCTAGGAGGTGGGTAAAAAAGGATCTTGCTGTGATTTATGTCATAGAGTGTTCTGCCTATGTTTTCCTCTAAGAGTTTGATAGTGTCTGGTGTTACATTTAGATATTTAAACCATTTTGAGTTTATTTTTGTTTATGGTGTTAGGGAGTGTTGTAATTTCATTCTTTTACATGTACCTTTCCAGTTTTCCCAGCACCACTTATTGAAGAGGCTGTCTTTTCTCCACTGTATATTCTTGCCTCCTTTATCAAAGATAAGGTGACCATTTGTGCATGAGTTTATCTCTAGGCTTTCTATCCTGTTTCATTGTTCTATGTTTCTGTTTTTGTACCAGTATCATACTGTCTTGATTACTGTAGCTTTGTAGTACAGTCTGAAGTCAGGGAGCCTGATTACTCCAGCTCCATTTTTGTTTCTCAAGATTGCTTTGGCTATTTGGGGTCTTTTTTGTTTCCATACAAATTGTGAAAATTTTTGTTCTAGTTCTCTGAAAAAATGCCAGTAGTTGTTTGATAGGGATTGCATTGAATCTGTAGATTGCTCTGCATAGTATAGTCATTTTCACAATGTTGATTCTTCCAATCCAAGAACATTTGTGGTACGCGGGCCTCTCACTGTTGCGGCCTCTCCCGTTGCGGAGCACAGGCTCTGGACGCGCAGGCCCAGCGGCCATGGGTCACGGGCCCAGCCGCTCCGCGGCATGTGGGATCCTCCCGGACCGGGGCACGAACCCGCGTCCCCTGCATCGGCAGGCGGACTCTCAACCACTGCACCACCAGGGAAGCCCTTGTAACATTTTAAATTTCTTTTATCACTCTCATAATTTTCTGCATACAGGTCTTTTGTCTCCTTAGGTAGGTTTATTCCTAGATATTTTATTATTTTTGTTGCAGTGGTAAACGGGAGTGTTTTCTTAATTTCACTTTCAGATTTTTCATCATTAGTGTATAGGAATGCAAGAAATTTCTGTACATTAACTTTGTACCCTGCTACTTTACCAAATTCATTGATTAGCTCTCATAGGTTTCTGGTAGCACCTTTAGGATTCTCTATGAATAGTATCATGTCATCTGCAAACAGTGATATCTTTACTTCTTCTTTTCTGATTTGGATTTCTTTTATTTCTTTTTCTTCTCTGATTGCTATGGCTAAAACTTACAAAACTATGTTGAATAAGAGTGGTGAGAGTGGGCAATCTTCTTTTGTTCCTGATCTTAGTGGAAATGGTTTCAGTTTTTCACCATTGATGACGATGTTGGCTGTGGGTTTGTCATATAGGGCCTTTATAGGTTGAGGAAATTTCCTTCTAAGCCTACTTTCTGCAGGCGTTTTATCATAAATCAGTGTTGAATTTTGTCAAAAGCTTTCTCTGCATCTATTGAGATGATCATATGGGTTTTCTCCTTCAATTTGTTAATATGGTGTATTACGTTGATTGTTTTGTGTATATTGAAGAATCCTTGCATTCCTGGAATAAACCCCACTTGATCATGATGTATGATGCTTTTAGTGTGCTGTTGGATTCTGTTTCCTAGTATTTTGTTGAGGATTTTTGCATCTATGTTCATCAGCGATATTGGCCTGTAGTTTTCTTTCTTTGTGACATCTTTGTCTGGTTTTGGTATCAGGGTGATGGTGGCCTCATAGAATGAGTTTGGGAGTGTTCCTCCCTCTGCTATATTGTGAAAGAGTTTGAGAATGATAGGTGTTAGTTCTTCTCTAAATGTTTGATAGAATTCACCTGTGAAGCCATCTGGTCCTGGGCTTTTGTTTGTTGAAAGATTTTTAATCACAGTTTCAATTTCAGTGCTTGTGATTGGTCTGTTCATATTTTCTATTTCTTCCTGGTTCAGTCTTGGCCGTTTGTGCATTTGTAAGAATTTGTCCATTTCTTCCAGGTTGTCCTTTTTATTGGCATAGTGTTGCTTGTGGTAATCTCTCGTGATCCTTTGTATTTCTGCCATGTCAGTTGTTACTTCTCCTTTTTCATTTCTAATACTATTGATTTGAGTCTTCTCCCTTTTTTTCTTGATGAGTCTAATGGTCTTGATGAGTCTAATGGTTTATCAATTTTGTTTATCTTCTCAAAGAACCAGCTTTTAGTTTTATTGATCTTTGCTATCGTTTTCTTCATTTCTTTTTCATTTATTTCTGATCTGATCTTTATGATTTCTTTCCACCTGCTAACCTTGGGGTTTTTCTGGTTCTTCTTTCTCTAATTGCATTAGGTTTAAGCTTAGGTTGTTTTTTTGAGTTGTTTCTTGTTTCTTAAGGTAGGATTGTGTTGCTATAAACGTCCCTCTTAGAACTGCTTTTGCTGCATCCCATAGGTTTTGGGTCATTGTGTCTTGATTGTCATTTGTTTCTAGGTATTTTTTGATTTCCTCTTTGTTTTCTTCAGTGATCTCATGGTTTAGAAGTGGTGTATTGTTTAGCCTCCATGTGACTGTATTTTTTACAGTTTATCTTTTAATTGATATCTATTCTCATAGCATTGTGTTTGGAAAATATACTTGATACAATTTCAATTTTCTTAAATTTGCCAAGGCTTGATTTGTGACCCAGGGTATGATCTATCCTGAATAATATTCCATGAGCACTTGTGAAGAAAGTGTATTCTGTTGTTTTTAGATGGAATGTCCTATAAATATCAATTAAGTCCATCTTTTTTAATGTATCATTTAAAGCTTGTGTTTCCTTATTTATTTTCATTTTCGATGATCTGTCCTTTGGTAAAAGTGGGGTGTTAAAGTTCCCTACTATGATTGTGTTATTGTCAATTTCCCCTTTTATGGCTGTTAGTATTTGCCTCATGTATTGAGGTGCTCCTATGTTGGGTGCCTAAGTATTTACAATTGTTATATCTTCTCTTGGCTTGATCCCTTGATCATTATCTGGTGTCCTTCTTTGTCTCTTTTAATCTGTTTTAAAGTCTATTTTGTGTGATATGAGAATCGCTACTCCAGCTTTTTTTGAATACCATTTGCATGGAATATCTTTGTCATGCTCTCACTCTCTGTCTGTATGTGTCCCTAGGTCTGAAGTGGGTCTCTTGTAGACAGCATATATATGGGTCTTGTTTTTGTATCCATTCAGCGAGTCTGTGTCTTTTGGTGGGAGCATTTAATCCATTTACATTTAAGGTAATTATCAATATGTATGTTCCTATTACAATTTTCTTAATAGTTTTGGGTTAATTATTTTAAGTCTTTTCCTTTTCTTGTGTTTTCTGCCTAGAGATTTTCCTTTAGCCTTTGTTGTAAAGCTGGTTTCGTGGTGCTGAATTCTTTTAGCTTTTGCTTGTCTGTAAAGATTTTAATTTCTCTGTCAAATCTGAATGAGATCCTTGCTGGGTAGAGTAATCTTGGTTGTGGGTTTTTCTCCTTCGTCACTTTAAATATGTCCTGCCAGTCCCTTCTGGCTTGCAGAGTTTCTGCTGAAAGATCAGCTTTTAACCTTATGGTGATTCCTTTGTGTGTTATTTGTTGTTTCTCCCTTGTTACTTTTAATATGCTTTCTTTGTATTTAATTTTTTATAGTTTGATTAATATGTGCCTTTGTGTGTTTCTCCTTGGATTTATCCTGTATGGGACTCTCTGTGCTTCCTGGACTTGACTAACTATTTCCTTTTTCATATTAGTGAAGTTTTCAGCTTTAATCTCTTCAAATATTTTCTCAGTCCCCTTCTTTTTCTCTTCTTCTTCTGGGACCCCTATAATTCGAATGTTCGTGTGTTTAATGTTGTCCCAGAGGTCTCTGAGAGTGTACTGAATTCTTTTCATTCTTTTTTCTTTATTCCACTCTGCAGTAGTTATTTCCACTATTTTATCTTCCCGGTCACTTATCTGTTCTTCTGCCTCAGTTATTCTGCTATTGATTCCTTCTGGAGAATTTTGAATTTCATTTATTGTGTTGTTCATCACTGTTTTTTTGCTCTTTACTTCTTCTAGGTCCTTGTTAAATGCTTCTTGTATTTTCTCCATTCTATTTCCAAGATTTTTGGATCATCTTTAGTGTCATTATTCTGAAATCCTTTTCAGGTAGATGGCCTATTTCCTTTTCATTTCTTAGGTCTGGTGGGTTTTTTCCTTGCTCCTTCATCTACTGTGTGTTTCTCTGTCTTCTCATTTTGCTTAACTTGCTGTGTTTGGGGTCCCTTTTTCGCAGCCTGCAGGTTCGTAGTTCCTGACGTTTTTGTTTTCAATCCCTAGTGGCTAAGGTTTGTTCAGTGGGCTGTGTAGGCTTCTTGGTGGAGGTGACTAGTTTCTGCGTTGTGGTGGATGAGACTGGATCTTGTCTTTCTGGTGGAGAGGCCCATGTTTAATGGTGAGTTTGGGGTGTCTGTGGCCTTATTATGATTTTAGGCAGCCTCTCTGCTAGTGGATGGGGTTGTGTTCCTGTCTTGCTAGTTGTTTGTCATAGGGTATCCAGCACTGTAGCTTGTTGGTCATTGAATGGAGCTGGGTCTTGTTGTTGAGATGAAGATCTCTGACAGATTTTCACCATTTTATATTACATGGAGCTGGGAGGTCTCTTGTGAACCAGTGTCCTGAATTTGGGTATCTCCCCTAGAGGAACAGCCCTGACACCTGGCTGGAGCACCAGAAGGCTGTCATCCACACGGCTCAGAATAAAAGGGAGAGAAAAAAGAAAAAAAAAAGAAGACGATAAAATAAAGTAAGATAAAATAAAATAAAGGTATTAAAATAAAAAATAATTATTAAAAAAATTTAAAGATAAAAAAACAGAAAGAAAGAAGAGAGCAACCAAACCAAGAAACAAATCCACCAATGATAACAAGTGCTAAGAACTATACTAGAAAAAAAAAAAATAATAATAATAACAGACAGACAGACCCCTAGGACAAATGGTAAAAGCAAAGCTATACAGACAAAATCACACGCAGAAGCATACACATACACACTCACAAAAAGAGAACAAGGGAAAGAAACATACATATCATTGTTCCTCAAGTCCAACTACTCAACTTGGGATGATTCCTTGTCTATTCAGGTATTCCACAGATGTAGGGTACATCAAGTTGATTGTGGAGATTTAATCCACTACTCCTGAGGCTGCTGGGAGTAATTTTCCTTTCTCTTTTTTGTTTGCCCAGCTCCTGTGGTTCAGCTTTGGATTTGGACCTGCGTCTGTTTGTAGGTCACCTGAGGACATCTGTTCTTCTCTCAGACAGGACAGGGTTAAAGGAGCAGCTGATTCAGGGGCTCTGGATCACTCAGGCTGGGAGGAGGGAGTGGTATGGATGCGGGGCAAGCCTGTGGGTGCAGAGGCTGGTGTGACGCTGCACCAGCCAGAGGTGCATCGTGTGTTCTCCTGGAGAAGTTGTCCCTGGAACATGGGACCCTAGTAGTGACGGGCTGCACAGGTTCCCAGGAGGGGAAGTATGTATAGTGACCTGTTCTTGTATGCGGGATTCTTGGTAGTTGTAGCAGCAGCCATAGCATCTCATGCCTGTCTCTGGGGTCTGTGCTGATAGCCATGGCTCACACCCACCTCTGGAGCTCCTTTAAGCGGCCCTCTTAATCCCTTCTCCTCACGCACCAGGAAACAAAGAGGCAAAAAAAAGTCTCTTGCTTCTTTGGCAGCTCCAGACATTTTCCCAGACTCCCTCCCAGCTAGCTGTGGTGCACTTGCCCTTTCAGGCTGTGTTCTTGCAGCCAAACCCAGTCCTCTCCCTGGGATCCGACCTCTGAAGCCGGAGCCTCAGCTCCCAGTCCCCACCTGTCTCTGCAGGTGAGCAGACAAGCCTCTTGCGCTGGTGAGTGCTGGTCAGCACTGGTCCTCTGTGCGGGAATCTTTCTGCTTTGCTCTCCACACCCTTGTTGCTGTGCTCTACCCCATGGCTCTGGAGCTTCCTCCACACCACCCCCTGTCTCTGCCGGTGAAGTGGCTTCCTAGTGTGTGGAAACCTTTCCTCCTTCACAGCTCCCTCCCACTGGTGCAGGTCCTGTCCCTATTCTTTTGTCTCTGTTTTTCCTTTTTTTTCTTTTGCCCTACCAAGTACATGGAGAGTTTCTTGCCTTTTGGGAGGTCTGAGGTCTTCTGCCAGAGTTCAATAGGTGTTCTGTTGGAGTTGTTCCACATGTAGATGTATTTCTGATATATTTGTGGGGAGGAAGGTGATCTTCACATCTTACTCTTCCGCCATCTTGAAGCTCCTCCCCTGGAATTCTTTCTTATTCTGGTTTCATGATGATATTCTTCTATCAAAAACTGTATATTTTTATGGACTTCTCCAGTGGTGCAGTGGTTAAGAATCTGCCTGCCAATGCAGGGAACATCGGTTCAATCCCTGGTCCAGGAAGATCCCACATTCCGCAGAGCAACTAAGCCCATGAGCCACAACTACTATGCCTGTGCTCTAGAGCCTGTGAGCCACAACTACTGAGCCCATGTGCCATAACTACTGAAGCCCATACACCCTAGAGGCCGCACACTGTAACTACTGAGCCCACGCACTGCAACTACTGAAGCCCACACCCTCTAGGGCCCGTGCTCCAGGACAAGAGAAGCCACCACAATGAGAGCCCCATGTACCACAATGAAGAGTAGCCCCTGCTGGCCGCAGCTAGAGAAAGCCTGCATGCATCAATGAAGGCCGAACACAGCCAAAAAAATAAATAAAAATAAACCGCACATATTTAAAGTGTACAATTAAAAAAAAAATAAAAACTGTAGATCTTTAAATTAGGTATTTGTGTTTAATGTGTCTTAAATGACCAATATAAAACTTTATGACCTATAGAACAAAAGGTCTGAGAATTGGTGAAAAGTCTATTCTTTTCCCACTTATCTGTAATATCATTTATCCCACTTATTATAATCATGTCTTCATTTGTACATAGATCATTTTCTAAGCTCTCTAATCTAGGGGTCAGAAAAAATTTTCTGTTAATGGGCTAGATAGGAAAAGTTATAGGATTTTGCGGCTCTTTAATACCTCTTACAACTATTCAACTCTGCCATTTAGCAGGCAGGAAAGCAGGTAATATTTAAATAAATGAGTATGGCTGTGTTTCCTAAAAATCTTTATTTACAAAAACAGACAACAGACTAGATCTTGCACAAAGGCTGTAGTTTGCCGACCCCTGCTCTATCCTGTTCAAAGTGTTTGTCTATCTATGTGTCAGTGCTAAATGGCTTGAATTATTATAGTTTTTAAGTGATGTTTTACATCTTCTAAGCCTAGCCCTACTTCAACTCATTTTGCTTTTTCTACAAAATATCTCATTATTCTTGGTACATTGCAGTTACATATAGATTTTAAAATCAGCCTAATGATTGTACGAGAAACTGATTGGGTTTTGATTAGAATTCTGCAGATAAATTTGGCAAGAATTAACATTTTTATGAAATCAACTTTTCTTATCTGTGATTATGACATATTTTCTAGTTATTTAATCTTTGATGTATTTCAGTAAATGGCTATGATTTTCTGTGTAAGGTGTTGAAAATTTTGGTCAATTTTCCTTAGATAATTTGTATCTATATATATATATAAATTGCCACAGAAAATGACATATTTAAACATTATATTTTATTTTTTTGCTAGTATTTAAAAATGCTAAGTTTGGATTCTTGTTTGTGTATCTGGCAAAAAATGATTTATCCTACTAATTCTAATAATTTGTCTCTAAATCTTCTTTTTTTCTTTTAGGCAATCATTTACAATTAATGATACTTTTTGACTCTTTCCTTCCTTTTTTTCTATCTATTACTTGTTTTACTCTCCTTTTTATAAAAAAAATTTTTTTTAATTTCTTTTAGTTTTTCATTATAAACCAAATAAGGTTAGTTTCCATGTTAGTACACACACATACTACTGTTTTTTTTTTAAAATCACATAAATGATGTACATCTATTTTCAACTATGAATCTGTCTTGACTACTAATATAATTTAGAGATACAAGTTAAACTTCAAAGTAACAAGGCTTCAGTAACTTAGTCATACCTTAAGACAAATTTTTCTAGTGTTTTCATAGAGAATTTCAGGTTACACAGCTGGAATAATTACTTTACATTTTTTCATTTAATTTTTTTCAGGTTTTATTGAGATATTATTTATATATAACACTGTTTAGATTTAATATGTACAACATAATGATTTGACATATGAATATGTTGCAAAATGATTACCACAATAAATTTAGTTAACATCCATCAGCTAACATCGCTAACATTTTCCCCCTGTGATGAGAACTTTTACGATTTCCTCATTTAGTAAATTTCAAATATACAATACAGTATTGTTACATACAGTTATTATGCTATAACTTACAACTCCGAATTCATTTATCTTATGACTAGAAGTTTGTATCTTTTGACCACCTTCACCCAATTTCCCCACCTCCCACTCTCACCTCTGGCAACCACAATCTGATCTCTGTTCATACGTTTGGTTTTTTTTTGATTCTGCATATAAATGAAATCATATAGTATTTGTGTTTCTTTGTCTGACATTTCACATAGATTAATACCCTCGAGGTCTATCCATATTGTTGAAAATGGCAGGGTTTACTTCTATTTTATGGCTAAGTAGTATTCCATTGTATATATGGAATACTATTTTCTTTTCCATTTATACAGCAATGGACACTTAGGTTGTTTCCGTGTCTTGGTTATTGTAAAAGATGCTGCAATGAACATGAGAGTGCAGATATCCCTTTGGGATGATTTCATTTCCTCTGGATGTGTATCTAGAAATGGATTTCCTGGATCATATGGTACTTCTACTTTTAATTTTTTGAGGAACCTCCATAATGTTTTCCATAGTGACTGTACCAATTTACATTCTCACAGTGCACAAGGATTCCCTTACTCCACATTGTTGCTAACATTTATTATCTCTTGTCTTTTGGAGGATAGGAATTCTAACAGGTGTGAGGACATATCTCATTGTGGTTTTGATTTGCATTTTCCTAATGATTAGTGAGATTGAGCACTTTTTCATGTACCTCTTGGTCATTTGATTATCTTATTTGGAAGGATGTCTATTGAGGTCCTTCGCTCATTTTTAATTGGATTATTAAATTGGATTATTATTATTGGATTTAATTGGGTTATTTAATTGGATTATTATTATTATCCTGTTGAGTTGTATGAGTTTCTTACAGTTTTTGAACATTAAGCCATTATCAGATGTGTGATTTGCAAATATTTTCTCTCATTGCCCTTTCATTTTATTGATTATTTCTTTGCTGTGCACCCAACATACAAAACTTCTGAGACGTAGCAAAAGCAGTTCTAACAGGGAAGTTTATAGCAATAAACATATATATCCAGAAAAAAGAAAGATCTCAAATAAACAAATTAATTTTACACTTCAAAGAACTAGAAAAAAAAGAACAAACTAAGCCCAAAGTTGACAGAAGGAAGGAAAAAATGAAGATTAGAGTAGAAATAAATGAAATAGAGAACAGAAAAACAATAGAAATGATTAACAACACTAAGAGTTGCTTCTCTGAAAAGATAAACAAAATTGACAAATCTTTAGCTAGCATAACCAAAAAAAAAAAAGAAGAGAGATCCCAAATAAATAAAATTATAAATAAAAGAGGAGGCTTACAACTGATACCACAGAAATACAAAATATCATAAGAGACTACTAAGAACACCTATATGTCAATAAACTGAACACCAGGAGACATGATTAAATTCCTAGAAATACATAGCTTATCAAGACAGAATTATAAAGAAAGAGAAAATCTGAACAGACCAATAATGAATAAGGTGATTGAATCAATAATAAAAAAAGCTTTCCAACAAAGAAAAGCCAGGACCACGTGGCTTCACCAGTGAATTTTACCAAAAATTTAAAGAAGAATAAATGCCAATTCTTCTCAGAGCTTCCAAAAATTTGAAGAGGACAGAATGCTCAAAATCATTTTACAAGGCAAGCATTACCCTGATATCAACATGTATGAGAACATTACAAGAAAAGAAAGCTACAGGTCAACATCTTTGATGAATATAGATGCAAACATTCTCAACAAAATACTAGCAAACTGAATTCAACAACACATTAAAAGGATCATACATCATGATCAAGTGAAATTCCCCCCTGGGATGCAAGAATGTTCAACATAAAAAGTTCAATAAATGAGACACCTCACATTAATAGGATAGAAGATAAAAATCATATGATCAACTCAATAGATGCATAAAAAGCATTTGACAATATTCAACATCGATTCTTGAGAAAAACTCTTAACAAATTAAATACAGAAAGAACATACCTCAATATAATAAAAACATATAAGCTCACAGCTAACTTCATACTCAATAGCAAAAGCTTTGAAAGCTTTTCCTCTAAGATCAGGAAAAAGACAAGTGTGCTCACTTGTACTACTGAATTTCAATATATAACTGGAAGTCCTAGCCAGGGCAGTCAAGCAAGAAAAAGCAAAAAAATCATCAGAATTGAAAAGGAAGAAGTGAAATTGTCTCTACTTGCAGATGACATGATTTTATATAAAGAAAATCCTAAAGACTCCATCAAAAAATCTGTTATATCTAATCAGAAAATTCAGTAAAGTTGCAGGATACAAAAATCAACATACAAAAATCAGTAGCATTTCTATACACTAATGACAAATTATCTGAAAAAGAAATAACGACAATAACCCCATTTATGATAATACCAATATCAATAAAGTACTTAGGAATAAATTTAACCAATGACATGAAAGGTCTCTACACTGAGAACTATAAGACACTGATAAAAGAAATTGAAGAAGATACAAGTAAATTGAAAGATATCCTGTGTTTGTGTATTGGAAGAATTAATATTGTTAAAATGTCCATACTACCCAAAGCCATCTACAGATTTAATGCAATTTCAATCAATATTCCAGGGGCATTTTTTACTTAAGCTAACACACAAAATCTACTGCTACATATAGATCATTACCCTCTGAAAAATATCTGGAAACTAGATGATCTACTTCTCCTTATCAAAGGATAAAAGCTCCATGTCAAGATGGGTAGGGAAGTCAAAGACACAGTCTCACGAAAACCCCATCCCTGGTACAGGAACACACAACAGGAAGGGATCTCACCAGACACATCAGGCACCCCAACTGCTGGGATCTGCATCAGAGAGATGTTTGCCTTAAGAAACCAGTAGAGCTGATGTCCAGGGGGACACAGTGTGCTGTAGGAAACTGAGATTCCCCTTTTAAAGGGCTCATGTGTAGTCTCACTTGCCCATAAACCCAGCATAAAAAGAGCAATTTGAAAAACACCTAGACAATAGGTAAAGGATACTCATTTGCTGATCTAAAAGCATCTGCTGAAGAGGTATGGGACAATTGAAACACTCCCTGGAGAATGAGAAGCTGGTTTATGCCATGATTGCACTCTCCACCTATGCTCTTAGAACAGGCGGGAAGTAAAGCTTAAAGGTGGTACCCTCCCACCACCTTGCTAATACAGGCAGAGCAATTGACCATGACACTAGCCCACTACTTTGCTCATGCCAGGCAAGCCCAGGTAAGACATCTTTCCTACTGCATTGCTGAAACCTGTTGGTATGCACACTCAAGACATTTTCCTGGTGAGCACACCCATGCCCTGTACTCTCCAGTTGCTTTGCTAATGCCAGCAGGTATGTGCAATCTACACAGGGGATTCCCCTTGATCTCCTGGCCCAAGTGGCCAAGGGGGCTGGCATTTTTGAGCTCTGTGGGACTGTAACAATCAAAAGGACAGTTCTTAGAATGCCCCCACCCCCACGGCACTGCATAGACAGCAGGCTGAAACACAACCCCAGGCTTCCTGTGAAAAAGATCTATTTACTTAGCCTGAAGTTTCAGCCTGAGTGACAGACTTCACATTTCTCACACATCGAGGGGCTAAGGAAGCACTTTCAGGAAACATAAGCAGGGAGACAGCATCCATGTGTATGACTTTGGCTTCACTATAGCTCAACAAGAGCTCCTATAAGCTCTTATAAACATAAAAGGAATTAATACCCTTGTCTGGAGGCTTGATTATTGCAACTGTTGCCCAGGGGACACCTCTAGATTTCTTGAACTGGAGACCAGCAGGGATTACAATTGTGGCCCTACAGGATTGTATATATTTTCACACTTTAAACCTGCTGCCTGAGGATCTGGCTTCCAACTGCCTGAAACTAGATGCTAAATGAGTTTTCTCCTCTTAGAACACTGATAAGTTTGGGCACAGCTTCAACAATGGGGACACATCAAGAATAAACCAGGAGGTTTAGACAATCATAAAGGTTCAAGAAATAACCAACAGCTAGGACAAGGTTGAAAGAGAAATGTCATCACCTACACAAAGGCCATTCATTCAAGACTTAGAGAGGTAGATGTTTTGCCTAATATACAGAAACACACAGAGAGTCAAGCAAAATGAGGAAACTGAGAAATATGTTCCAAAGAAACGAGCAAGTCAAAACTTCAGAAAAAAGACATCAATAATAGGAAAATAAGTAATCTACATGATAAAGAATCCAAAGTAATGGTCATAAAGATGTTCACTGAAGTTGGGAGAGAAATGAATGTACACAGTGAGCACTTCAACAAAGAAGAAAAAATAAGAAAGTACCAAACAGAAGTTACAGATCTGAAGAATACAATAACTGACTGAGAAATACACTAGAGGGGTTCAGAAACAGAGTGGATGAAGCAGAAGAACAGATCAGTGAGTTGTAACACAAGGCAATGGGACTCACCCAAATAGAACAGAAAAAAGAACCAAAAATAGATAATTAAATAAAGAGAACTTAAGAGACCTATGGGACAATATCTGGCAGAATAACATTTGCATCATAGGGTTCCAGAAAGAAAGGAGAGAGAGAAAGAAAGAGGCAAAAATATTATTTGAAGAAATAATGGATGAAAACTTTCCTAACCTAGGGAAGAAATAGACATTCAAGTCCAGGAACCCCAGAGAGTTCCAAATAAGATGAACCCAAAGAAATCCACACCAAGACAACTTATAATTAAAATGTTAAAAGTTAAAGATAAAAAAAAAAAATTGTAAAAGCAGCAAGAAACCCCATAAGTCTATCTGAAGCTTTCTCAGCAGAAACGTTGAAGGCCAGAAGGGAGTTGCAAGATGTATTCAAAGAGCTGAAAGAAGAAAAACAAACAGCAACAGCCAAACATTTCTAACCAAGAACACAATATCTGGCAAGGTTATCATTAAGAACTGAAAGACAACTAAAAGTTTTCCAGAGAAGCAGAAGCTAGAGGAATTCTCATTACTAAACTGGCCTTAGAAAAAGTATTAATGGGATTTCTTCTTGTTGAAAAGAAATGACATTAGTTAATAACAAGAAAACTTATAAAAGTAAAAGCCCCATTGGAAAAGGTAAATATATTGTAAAGTTAGTGGATTAATCACTTTTAAAGCTACTATGAAGGTTAAAACACAAAAATAGTAATAAAACTAAAATATTTTAGTAAAACTAAAATAATTTGATAAGACAGACATAAAATAATAAGATGTATAATGTTACATCAAAAACATAAAATGTGGGTGAGGGGAGGAAGAATGTAGAATTTGGAATGTGTTCAAATTTAAGTTGCTATCAACCTAAAATATACTATTAAATACATTGAATGATGTATGTGACCATCATGGTAACCACAAAACAAAAACATATAGTAAATACACAAAAGAAAATGAGAAAGAAATTTAAACACAAAAGAAAGTTATCAAACTACAAGGGATGAGACAAAGAGAAGAAAAAAGGGACAGAGAAGAACTGCAAAAATAACCATAAAACAATTAACAAAATGGAAGTAACTATATACATGTCAATAATCACTTTAAATGTAAAGGGAATATATTTGTGTGTATATATATATTCAATTTCCTTTATCCATTTTTCTGTTATCAACACTTAGGTTGCTTCCATATCTTGACTACTATAAATAATACTGCTAGGAATATTGTGGTGCATATATCTTTTCAAATTAGTGTTTTCATTTTCTTCAGATATATACCCCTGAGTGAAATTGATGGATCATTTGAAAGTTTTACTTTTAGTTTTTGAGGAACCTCCATACTGTCTTCCATAGTTCCTGCACCAATTTACATATCCACAAACAATGTACTAGGGCTCCTTTTTCTCCACATCCTCGTCAACATTTGTTATTTGTAAACTTTTTGATGATAGCCATTCTGACAGGTGTGAGGTGATATCTCATTGTTTTAGAATTACATTTCTTTGATTATTAGTGAAGTTGAGCATCTCTTCGTGTGCTTGATGGCCACCTGTATATCTTGAAAAAAATGTCTATTCAAGTCTTCTGCCTAATTCTTAATCAGGTTGTCTGATTACTCAGCCATAAGAAAGAATGAAATTCTGTCATTTGCAAACAACATGGATGAATCTAGAGGCTATTATGCTTCATGAACTAAGTCAGACAGCAAAATATAAACAGTGTATGTTTTAACTTATATGTGGAATCTAAAAAGAAATTAAAAAAAAGAATGATGTGACAAAACAGAAACAGACTCACAGATATAAAGAATAAACTAGTGGTTACCAGAGGGGAGAGGGATGTGGGGAGGGGAAAGAATGAAATAGAGACTAAAATGACAATAGAAAAGATTAATGAAACCTAGAGCTTTCACTTTGAAATGATAAACAAAATTGACAAACCTTTAGCTAGACTTACTGAGAAAAGGTAGAGGGATCTCTTAAATAAAATCAAAAATAAAAAAGCAGATATTACAACTTACCTCACAAAAGATCTTAAGAAAGTACTATGAACAATTATCTAGCAACAACTTGAACAATCTAGAAGAAATGGATAAATTCCTAGAAATATACAATCTTCCAGACTGAATCATGAAGAAATAGAAAACCTGAATAGACTGATTACTATTAAGTAGATTCAAACAGTAATCAAAACCTCCTGAAAAGCAAAAGTTCAGGATCAGATGCCTTCACTGGTGAACCCTACTGAACATTCAAAGAAGATTTAATACCTGTCCTTAAACTCTTCCAAAAAATTGCAGAAGATGGAACATTGTCAAATTCTTTTTAAAAGGCCAGAATTACCCTCATACCAACACCAGACAAGGACACCACAAAAAAAGAAAATTACAAGCCAATATCCCAGCTGAGCACAGATGCAAAAATCCTCAACAAATTATTCACAAACAAAATAAAACAATATCTTAAAAGGATCCTACACCATGATCAAGTAGGATTTATTCCAGGGATGTAAGGATAGTTCAATATCCACAAATCAAAATGATACACCACATTAACAAAATGGAAGACAAATACCATATGATCAGCACAATAGATGCAGAAAAACATTTGACTTAATATGACATTCATTTATGATAAAAACTCCGAACAAAGTGGGTATAGATGTACCTGAACATAATAAAGACTACACATCACAAATCCACCAATAGTATCATACTCAATGATAAAAAGCTAAAGGCTTTTCATCTAAGAACAGGAAAAAGATGAGGATGCTCACTTGTCCCACTTTTATTCAACACAGTATTGGTGGTCCTAGCCAGAGCAATTGCACAGAAAATAAATAAAAGTCATACAAATTGGAAAGGAAGAGGTAAAAGTGTTTGCAAATGACATGATACTATATATAGAAAAAGCTAAAGACTCCACCTTAAAACTGTTAGAACTAATAAATGAATTCAGTAAAGTTGCAGGACACAAAATTAATATACAAATCTGCTGCATTTCTATACACTAAAATGAACTAACAAGAGAGAGGCATGGATATATATACACTACCAAATGTAGGGTAGATAGCTAGTGGGAAGCAGCTACATAGCACAGGGAGATCAGCTCGGTGCTTTGTGACCACCTGGAAGGGTGGGATAGGGAGGGTGGGAGGGAGGGAGATGCAAGATGGAATAGATATGGGAGCATATGTATATGTATAACTGATTCACTTTGTTATAAAGCAGAAACTAACACACCATTGTAAAGCAATTATACTCTAATAAAGATGTAAAAAGAAAAAATTAAAGTGGATACAGGAAAATGTTAGGATTTTTCAAATCCATGAAATGACTACATGGATGTTTGTTATCACTAAATGCTCTATGTCATTATTTGTTAATAAAGAGATGTTTTCCAAACTTCAAAAAAAAATAGAAAGAGAAATCAAGAGAACAATCCCACTTACAATCCCTTCAAAAAGAATTAAATATCTAGGAGTAAATTTAACCAAAAATATGAATGAACTATATACTGAAAACTATATGACATTGGTAAAAGAAATTGAGGGGGCTTCCCTGGTGGTGCAGTTGTTGAGAGTCCACCTGCCAATGCAGGGGGCACAGGTTTGTGCCCTGGTCTGGGAAGATCCCACGTGCCGTGGAGTGGCTGGGCCTGTGAGCCATGGCCACTGAGCCTGCACGTCCAGAGCCTGTACTCTTCAATGGGAGAGGCCACAACAGTGAGAGGCCCGTGTACCATTAAAAAAAAAAAAAAAATTTGAGGAAGCTACATATAAAGAAAGATATTCCATGCTTATTAAATGGAAGATTTATTACTGTTAAAGTGTTCATAGTACTCAAAGAAATCTACAGACTCAATCCAATCCATATCAAAATTCCAACAGCATTTTTCATAGAACTAAAACAAGTAATTTTAAGATTTGTATGATACCACAAAACACCCTGAATAGCCAAAACAGTCTTGAGAAAGAAGAACAAAGCCAGAAGTATCATGCTCCCTGCTTTCAGTTTATACTAAAAACCTATAGTAATCAAAGCAGTATGGTAATGGCATAAAAATTGATATATGGACAAATGGAACATAATAGACAGCCTAGAAGAACCCATACTTATGTGGTCAATTAATTTATGACAAAGGAGCCAAGAATATACTATGGGGGAAGGACAGTATCTTTAATAAATGATGTGGGGAAACTGGACAGCTACATTGAAGAGAATGAAACTGGACCACTACCTTAAACCATATACCAAAATTTACTCAAAATGGATTAAAGACTTGAATGTAAGACATGAAACCATAAAACTCCTAGAAGAAAACATTGCCTTTAAGTTCTGTGACACAGTTCTTAGCAATTTTTTTTTTTTTTGGCTCTGACTCCAAAGACAAAGGAAACCAAAGCAAATAAAGAGGGACTAAGTCAAATGAAAAAGTGTGCACATAGCAAAGGAAACCATCAACAAAACGAAAAGGTAATCTATTGAATGGGAAAGATATTTGCAAATCATATATTTGGTAAGGGGTTAATATCCAAAATATACAAAGAACTCATACAACTCAATAACAAAAAACAAACAACCTGATTAAAACATATATAGAAGATCTGAATAGACATTTTTCCAAAGAAGACATTCAGATGGCCAACAGATACATGAAAAGACATTCACCATCACTAATCAAAAGGAAAAAGCTATCTAAACCACAATGAGATATCACCTTACACCTGTCAGAATGGCTTTTATCAAAATGGCAAGCATTAGTGAGGATGTGGCAAAAAGGGAACCCTTGTACACTGTTGGTGGGACTATAAATTGGTGCAGTCACTAAGGAAAACAGTTATGGAGGTTCCTCAGAAAATTAAAAATTGAACCACCGTACAATCCAGAAATTTCACTACTGCATACTTACCAAACAGAAAAAAACAAGTAATTTGAAAAGATATATGGACTCCTATGTCCATTGTAGTATTCTTTATAACAGTCAGGATATATAAACAACCTGTGTGTCCATGTTAGATGAATGGATAAAAAATAAGTGTTATGTGGTAATGTGAATACTATTCAGTCATAAAAAAGGATAAAATCATGACACTTATGACAACATTGTTATACTTTGTATTATCCTCAGTGAAGTTAGACAAAGACAATTTCCATATGATTTCACCTATATGTGGAATCTGAAAAACAAAATAAACAAAACAAAACAAAATCCAGACTCATAGATACAGAGAACAGATTGGTGATTGTCAAAAGGGGGGGGGGTGGAGGGAGTTGGGGATGCAAAATGGGGAAAGGGATCAAGAAATACAGACTTCCAGTTAAAAAAAATGAATGTCATAGGGTTGTAAAGTACAGCATATGAAATATAAGCCATAATATTGAATTAACTTTGGTGATAAATGTTAACTAGAATTATTGTGGTGATAATTTCACATTGTATACAAATGTTGAGTGATTATGTTGTATACCTGAAAATAATATAATGCATGTCAATTATACCTCAACAAAAATATTTTAAAAAATGACAGTCTGTGGTTCACTATTTGTTTGTTTGTATTTTTTTCTTTTTTGGTTGCGATGCGTGGCTTGTGGGATTTATTTCCCCGACTAGGGATTGAACCCAGGCTGTCGGCAGTGAGAGGGTGAAGTCCCAACCAGTGGACCACCAGGGAATTACCTGTGGTTCATTGTTTGATGTGACATTTGCTATAGGCTTGTAGTAAATATACTTCACCAGTTTATGGAAATTCCTCTCATTTGGAAATTAGTCTTCCTAATAGTTCTTTTTTCAAAAATTACAAATAAATAATAATTTTTGCTGAATATTTATGTACCTATTTAAATGAAAAATCATATTTTTTCTTCTTTTATCAGTTAAGGTGTTACTTACATTAAGTGTTTAATCTTTAGGTAAATCTGTGCCTTTGACCTGGTTCCTACATCTAGTTATATGTGATCTTGGGAAAGTTTCTTAATCTCTCCGATAATCTGCTTTATCATCTGTAAATTAGGGATAATATAAAAACTTTGCTGTACTATTGTGAGGTACAAATTACATTGCATATAAAATCTCTAAAACTTAGAAATTTCTAATTCAATAAAAATTAGCTCACTTTCTTTCATACCTTGTTGATGACTTATAAACCCCTGAAGTAAAAATCTATTTAAAATATTTTGATGGCTTCATGCTAAGCAAGTATTTACTATATTCTGTTTTGTTAGATAAATCCCAAAAGAAACTAAAAGGAAAAAAATAACACAACAAAGAGCATCTGCTACAGACCTTGGCCATAAAATGAAATTAATCAGGATGCTACTGATGTAAATGAATCATACAAATGATAAAACAAAAGATTTCAAATAGAAAAAAATCTTGAATGACTTATCTATATTGAAAGCTTAAATACTCCTCAAACATATTTGATATTGATGTATCATGCCAATAAAGAAAAGCTATGCAAATGCTGTATTGCAGATGGATGGGTTACAAGAAAAAGAACTCACTGGACTTTTCTATCAGCCCACTTATATTTTTCTCAGCAGTGAACAATGAAAATAATCAGGTGTCTTATTTTCTGTTGCAAATCAAGTATGATTTTTGGCTTTTTACATACTGTTTATAGAAGACAGATTTTCAAGCATCATGTTCAATATTTGTCTTTTTCTTTTATCTTGCTGAAATGAGTGGAAATCACTTATAGTGTCCTATCATTTTTTTAAGAAATTTCTTCTGCTTTTAGAGTGAGTAAAATTTTAGGCAGACAGAGGAATTTGTTTTCTTGATCCACAGCACATAATCCTGCCCATATAGAAACATTCTATGTATATCCATTGTGCCTAAAATCCCAGGGTGCAAATTTGTATTGTTTTCATCATATTGAGAGTTCTAAGCTTAAAATAGTGACTTTCATTGGCATGGTTTTAGTTATTGAGTACATTATTTACATTGTTTTCTAAATCCTCATTCTGAGTTGTATCAGTAATTAAAAAAAAATCACCATCAAGGAAAAAACCCCTTTTTTGTCATAAACTTTCTTACATTTAAATCCTTTTTCCACTTTGCAGTAACAAACCTTTGTGCTGAACTGTCATTAAAGGACATTCAGGAAAGACTAATTTGAATCCCGTGGTTGAGTTAGTCAACATTGTATGTCTTTGTTTTTCATTTCTCTTTTGGCCTCCTGCTTCTATGTATGAAGTCATTTGTGCTCAGAGATCAGGGCTATTTATACATTTGTACAGAATACCATAGGAGGATTATTTAAAAATCATAACATGCTTTGTGCTTTTATTTCTTTCAAAAAGGAATGAATGTAGACAATATAAATACAAATAGAAACCTATTGATCCATTTCCTTAGTTTGCTATATAGCACATGCTTTTCATGCTTTGTAATTTCAAATTAATTTAGATCAGATTCTTGTATTTTATAAACCACTGAATTGAATCTCTTTATACCACTGTCAATTATTTCATATGAACAAATTTGCTTAATGCGTACATTTTTCATTTCTGTGCTAAAGGCATTTGATTGAACTTTGGTGTCTTCAGCTGTCAAAAAAGCCAGAATGAAACATTAGAAGGAAGACTGAATGGGTTTTCTTTCATTACCTCTGCAAAGGACTCATCTTTTTTATTTATATGACTGTTCTAACTATGGTAGAATTTTATGATAAGGAAAAATAAATTGTACCCTAAGGTAATATTCCCATTTTGATGGATTATAAAACATGTTAAAATTGGTCATTACACACTATAATTCTTCATGGTTTCAAACCCTGTTAGTATATATTTTTTTGAATTATAAAAAATAGAGATCAATTTAGTTGGTGCTATTAAATGGCAATGCATCTAGGCTACAGCATTGTAAAATGACAGCACCAGGTATCAGGGTTCATGTATCTGCACTCCTGTTGTTTTGAATGAAAACAGCCTTGCCTCCTATGGCATAGACAGGTGAGAATGACAATTGGACCTGAATCAGTGCAATATGTTTGAGGCTTGAAGAAAACCTGAATTCATATTTCACAGAAAATTACCATTATACCCTAAGAAAAAAAGCAGACATTCTTTTTAAAATTGCTTATAAAATAATTGAAGTGTGAGGGTAAAATATGGTCACATATGAAACAAAATTTCAGGGAACAAAATGAGCAATGGTCTTAAACAGCAGAATAAAGCTTGGATTTTTTGAAAATATGTTGATCTAGCTTTTCCACAGATTTCTCATCAGTCTTCTAACAGTACAACATTCCCAATATAAAATTCTTTGCTTATAATTTCACTACTCGTTGGTCATTCAGACTTCCAATGTGCTAGACAGAGTCACATTTGGTTTCCTACTTAATCCACTTAAATTGTCAAGTAAGGATTATAATCACCATTTTATAAACATGGGAAGTAAATTTTACAGTTTATCAATTTGTCCTAAACCAAGTTACTAATATGTAGCAGAGCTGGAACCTGAACTTTCATTTATTCTGACTCTAAATCCTTTAGTCTTTTATTTTCCTGCTTTTCCACTTTGCTTTTACTTTTCTTGTCCTGCTGTTAATATGCAAAACACTTAGTAAACATTTCTAAATGTAAATAAAGCCTGAATAAACAAATAAAATGATAAACTTAAATACTTAATAATTAAGAATAATAAATATTATAAGGTAAAGGCAAAGCTAATCTAAAAACAAGCAGCATCAGATGTAATCTGGTAAAATATTCAAACTGATAGATAAGAGATCTCACAAGTACAAATCCACTTTAGACACAAAAAAACAAACAAAATTCATCCTTTGACCACTCCTCAATAACATTAAATGTTACCAGGGGACAAAAGAAAAAGGAACATAGAGCTGTTTAGGAAAAAGACTATAACTTAAGATTTCTCACTTTTTGTTAATGCAAGAAGACAACAGAAAGGTGTTCTTACTTTTTTTTTTTTTTTTTTTTTTTGCGGTACATGGGCCTCTCACTGTTGTGGCCTCTCCCGTTGCGGTGCACAGGCTCCGGACGCGCAGACTCAGCAGCCACGGCTCACGGGCGTAGCTGCTCCGTGGCATGTGGGATGTTCCCGGACCGGGGCACAAACCCATGTCCTCTGCATCAGCAGGCGGACTCTCAACCACTGCGCCACCAGGGAAGCCCAAGATGTTCTTACTTTAATGGGACTAAAACAAAAAAAACCTTAATGTGAGGACAAATATTACTGTTGTATACTAGTGTTTAAAAACACATGTAATAAAGATGTTTTTAAGAGTAATTTCTGCTTTCTACATTGAGAGCAGTGGTTTTCAAAGGTTATGGTTGTGATATACATTTAGTAGAGAAGTATTTAACATCCATGTAATAAAGACGATTTTAAGAGTGCTATATGAATGCTACTTTAAAAAGAGTGTTATTTAAGGGAATGGTTGTGATAGCCATCCTGGAATGCAAATAGAGAATTGTTTAAAAACATATGTAATAAAGGTAATTATAATAGTGCTATGTGAAAAAAAAAAAAAAGAAATATTTAATGCCTACTAGAGGACAGGTACTAAGAGGATACCAGGGCAATGAGGTAATCAATTAAAAGAATAAGTACATTTGATTATTAAAATAATTTTCTTAAAAGTTCATAATGTGATAAAAAGGTAATGAAAGTGTTAGGATTCTAACTGCAGACTGCATCCACAGAAATTGGAAAGAAGTGGTTCATAAAAGCACTGATACCCATATTTTCCACCAAGGTAGTAAAAATTAAATAACTTGTTACTCATTTCAATAGTTAACTTAATATAAAAAGAAAATGAGAAAACTTTATAGCACAGTGGAGTGAAACAACATGTACTTTGGAATTTCTCAATCCAAGACTTGAATCCTTTTTCAAACACTTTCGGATTCTGTTATCTTTGGCAAGTTAGACACTCAAGGGCTCACTGCCCACATCTGTAAAAGACAGACAATAATGCCTATTTTACTATATTATTTTGAGGATGTTATACGTAAAGTTCCAAGTGTAGTGCTTGGCACATTTAATTTATATGAAAACTTCTTCTCTCTCCCTTTATTTTATTCACATAGATCAAATAATTTCTTAGTAGGATTATGTTGCATATTTTATTTGACAGAAATATTTCCCACCTATATTTTCTGGTTATTACTACAACAGGAAAGTTATATTTTCTCTTGTTTCCAGCCACTTCAATGGCTCATAATATCACTTTAATGGTTTCATTTAAATTTTTATTTTTTATTTTGTTTTCTTTGCAAATAATGATAATTTGTCTCTTTATTTTGATTTAAAATTTTACTGTTTTGTCCGGAATTGAAGAGTGGTCTTAACTCATCATTTTACAATTAATGTAATGCTTACCATTTGATATGTGTGTGTGTGTATGTGTGTGTTTGTGTTTATAGACACATTCACATCAAGGATTCCACATTATAAATAGTTGTTGTGTTGCCTTAGACTCTTCTAGACTCTAACAATCTCTCAGATTTTCTTTGTTTTGAAGACCTTGACAGTTTTGAGGAGTAATGGCCAGGTATTTTGTAAACTTTTGCAATTTTGCTTTATTGGATATTTTACTTGTTATTAAATTGGGTTATGAGATATTTATATTATGCTTTGTACTATAATCCAATACTATGTCATTTATTTTCTTGATCAAATTGTTCCAGCTTTGGACATTGGGAGCTCTATCAGTTGGCTCCTTGGTCTCTTTTACTCACATAATTTTGGTTTCTGAGTACTTCCTTATTTTCAGTCACTAAAAGATTCTCCCAGATTATCTTGTTTGTTCTTGTTCCAGCTCCAGAATCAGCCAGTTCTCCAAGAATCTCTGATTTCTTTTATTGGAGATAATATTAGAGACAAACATTCAAGTTTTGCGAGTGCAGTTGCTACTAGGATGTCATCACTTCTAGATCATATTAGCTGACAAACTATGGACATATATATACGTATACATATATCTATAAATATTTCTATATGTGTCCATCTGTATCTGCATTCAACTAATCATGAGTTCATACTGATGTCTCTAATTCTAATACAGTACTATATGGATCATTCAAGCTTCCCACTCTTACTTATCTGTAATCTCTCACTCCAACATGGCTCCCACCATCTGATATCTAATCACTTAATTACATCAGTGTCAATATACATTTATAGCAGTTTCAGAATTTTTAACCCTCACCCATGGGAAAAAACTTTACTAACTAAATGGAGTGCTTATGTACTGCTCATTTTGCCTTTGGTCTCACAAACGCCACTAATTTCAAAAGTTACCTAGATCAGCATCTTTTTCCCCCACCCCTGTTTAGTGAGGTTACTTCATATATTTATAATTCAGTTATGTTGTTTTGTAACATTCTGCATTCCATCCTGAGATCACCTGACCTCCTAAATGATTTCTTTTTAATTTGCATACATTAAGGGTCACTCTTTATCCTGTAAAGTTCTATGGGTTTTGAGTAATTTATTCAGCATCACAGTATTATACAGAGTAGTTTCACTGCCCTAAAAAAATCCCCTGTGCTTTATTTATTCAACCACCTTCTTCAAGCCATTGGCAACCAATGATCTGTTAACCAGCTCTACAGTTTTTCATTTGTTTCTGAATGTCATAAAATTAGAAACATATAATATGTAGCCTTTTTAGACCAGCTTCTTTAACCCAGTAATATACATCGGGGTTTATTTTTACCTTTATAGCTTGATGTCTTATTTCTTGTTAGTGCTGAACAAAATTCCACTGTATGGATCCACTACATTCTGTTTATACCATTCACCTATTAAAGGACATCTTGGTTGCTTCTAGTTTTCAGCTATTATGAATAAAGCTCTTATGAACATCCAACTGCAGATTTTTGTTTGCACTTAGGTTTACTAATCATTTGGGTAATGACCTAGGAGTGTGATTTCTGAATTTTATGGTAAGGCTATATTTAGCTTTGTAAAAAACTGATAGACCGTCTTCCAAAATTACTACCATTTTGTATTCCCACCAGCAGTGAATGAGTTTCTGTTGTTCTGCATCCTTTCCATTAATTGATACTGTCAAGTTTTTGGATTTCAGCCATTTTACTGGGATGTGTAGTGGCAACTTACTGTTCTAATTTGCAATTGCCTAATGATTAATGTGCTCAGTTTTCTTTCATATACCTTTTTAGAAATCGTATTTTTCTCTTCTTCGGTGAGGTGTCTGTTCATACTTTTTGCCCTTTATTTTAATTAGATTTTTGTTCTCCTATTGTAGAGTTTTAATTCTTTGTATATTTTAGATACAAGTTCTTTATTAGACATGCGTTGGCAAAATTTTTCTCCCAGTCTGTCTTATGAATTTAGTTTCCTATTGCTGCTATAACAAATCACCACAAACTGAGTTACTTAAGCAATACAAATTTATTCTCTTATTGTTCTTGACATCAGAATTTCTACAAATATGGTGTTGTCAAGGCTGTATTCCTCCTAGGGTTTCTAAGGGAGAATTCATTTCCTTCCTTTTTCTAGCTCCTAGAGGTTGCTTGCATTATTTGGCTCATGGCCCCACCCTCCATCTTCAAAGTCAGCAGCATGGAATTTTACGATCTCTCTCTCTGAGCCTGACTCTCCTTCCCTCATTTTATAAAAACCCTTGTGTTTACATTGGGACCCCCAGATAGTCCAGGATAATCTCCCCATCTCAAGATTCTTAATTATATCTGCAAAACCCCTTTCGCCAAGTAAGGTAACATATTCACACAACTTATTCTTAATCGGGAGATTAGGATGTGGACATCTTTAGGTGACCATTATTTAGCATATCACACTTAGCTTTCAATTCTCTTAGCAGTGTATTTCTCAAAGAAAAATTTAAATAAAGTTCATTTTATCATTTTTTTTTGATGGATTGTGCTTTTGATATGGTATCAAAAAATTCATCAAACCAAAGGTCACCTATATGCTTTCTTCTATAAGTTTAAAATTTTTCCATTTTCCATTTAGGTCTATTATCCATTTTTACTTAATATTTGTGAAGGGTGTAAGGTCTGAGTCAAGATTAATTATTTTGCGTAGGTATTCATTCTTTCTTGTTGCTACAACGAATTACCACAAACTCAGTGGGTTAAAACAACACAAATATATTTTCTTACAGTTTTTGAGTCAGAAGTCCAAAATGGGTTTTAGGGGCTGTGTTACTTCTGGAGGTTCTAGGAGAGAATCTTTTCCTTGTATTTCTAGCTTCAGAAGACACCTGCATTCCTTGGCCCATAGACACTTCCTCCATCTTCAAAACAACAACAAACATATTCAAATCTCTGCTTCTGTTACTTGCCATATCTTTCTCTCTGACCTTCACCCTCTTGGCTGTCTCATATAAAAGACCCTTGTGATTACTCAGCCTTATCTGGATAATCCAGGGTAATCTGTTTATGTCAAGATTCTTAATCACATCTGCAAAGTCCCTTTTATCATGTAAGGTAACATGTTCATAGGATCTGGGGTCAGGACATGAACATCTTTGAAGGACATTATTTTGTTTACCAGACATAGAAACAACCAATTTTTCTAACACCATTTGTTAAAAAACCTAATCCCTACTCTACACAATTGCCTGTACTCCTTTTTAACTGTCAGTTTAATATACTTATGTGGATTTATTTCTGGGCACTCTTTATGATTTATGTGTCTCTTCTTTCACTACTGGCACCACATTGTCTTGATTACATAGCTTTAGAGTAAGTCTTAAAATCATGTATTGTGAATCCTTCAATTTTGTTCTTCAGTTTTGCATTGCCTATTCTCAGCTTTTTGTATTTCCTTATACACTTTAAAATCAGTTTGATAATGTCTACAAATAGCTTGCTACAATTTTGTTTGAGGCTGTTTTGAATTTACATATAGAGTGGGAAGAATTGACATCTTAATAACTTGAGTCTTCCAATCTATGAACATGGATTATTTCTCCACTTATTAGATATTATTTGAATTTTCCATCAGAGTTTTGAAGGTTTTGGTGTTAGCTACTGAAAATATTTTTTAGATTTGTACTGGAGTATCATTTTTTGGTGTTACTGTTCAATTTCAAATTGGGATTTGAATTTCAAATTCTAATTACTTATTACTGGAAAACAATTAACTTTACTGTTTTAAATTATAGACTTCCTGCAAATTTGTTTATTTTTTCCAGGAGGACTTTTACTTTTTTTCTTCATTTCTTGAGGATTTACTACATAAAAATCCATATGATCTGCAAATAAAAACTGCTTTATTTCTTCTTTCCTGTCTATACATACTTTATTTCCTTTTCTTATTTTATTGTACTACCTAGTACCTCCAGTACAATATTGAACAGGAGTGGTTGGAGAGTACACCTTTCCCTTGCTCTTAATCTTGATGAAAAAGCATTCAGTTTCTCACAACTCATTATGATATTAACTGTTGGATTTTTGTGGATGTTATTTATCAAGTTAAGGAAGTCTCTGTTTCTAATTTGTTCAGAGTTTTTAATCATAAATGAGTGTGACATTTTCTTCATCTATCAAGATGTTCATATAATTTTTCTTCTTTAGCTTATTAAGGAGGTTGATTACATTGATGTTTGAATATTGAAACAACATTGTATACATGAAGTAAGTCACACTTGGTTGAAATCTATAATTATTTGTATACATAGTTGGATTTAATTTACTAATATTTTGTTGAAGGTTTTCTCATCTATGTTCATAAAAATATCAATCTGTAATTTTTCTTTCTTGTAATTTCTTTGATTTTGGTAGTAGGGCAATGGTGGCCTCACAGAATGAGTCAGGAAGTGTTCCCTGTGCTTCTATTTTCTAGAACACATTCTGGAAAATTGGTGTCTTTTCTTTATTAAATGTTTGGTAGAATTCACCAGTGAAACCATCTGGGTCTGGTGCCTTTTTTTCCCTTTTTTTTGAAGGTTTTAATTATTGGTTCAGTTTCTTTAATTGAAATAGGCCTATTCCACTGATTTATTTCTTCTTGGGTGAGTGTTGGTAGTGTCTTTTAAGAAATATGTCAATTTTTTTTCAGATATCAATATTTTGGGCAGAGGGTTAGTCATAGCATTCCCTTATTAGGGAATCAGTAGAAACGACCTCTCTTTCATTCCCTGTATTAGTAAATTGTACTGTCAATCTTTATTTCTTAGTTACTCTGGGTAGACAATTATCAATTTTTTTGATCTTTATAAATCAGTTTTTTTATTTTGTTGACTTTTCCCTATTGCTTTCTTAGTCTCAATTTCATTGATTTTTACTCTAATTTGTATTATTTCTTTTTCTTCTGCTTGCTTCAGGCTTACCTTGGTCCTCTTTCTTTAGTTTCCTAAGGTAGTTTCTTCTTTTCTAATGCATGCATTTAATTCTGTATATTTCTCTCAAAAAACTTTTTTTACTGCATCCCATAAAATTTGATAATCTGAATTAACATTTTACTTAGTTCATTACATTAAAAATTTTCTCTTCTTTAATCCATGAGTAATTTTGAAGTGTTATTTAATTGCCAAATGTTTAGGATTTTCCAGCTCTCTTTCTGTTATTAATTTATAGTTTATTCCATTCTATTTGACAACACACTTTGTATGTCTTTTCATTCTTTTAAATTTGCTAAGGTATGTTTTATGGTCCAGCACATAGTCTATCTTGGTGAGTTTTCTTTATGATATAAGAGAAAAATATATATTTTGCTGTTGTTGGGTGGAGTATTTTATACATGTCAGATCAAGTTGATTGATAGTGTTATTCAGTTCAACTGTATTCTTACTGAGTTTTGCCTGTTTGTTTTATCAATTACTTAAAGAGGAGTTCTTCCAACTGTAATACTGAGTATATATCTTCTTGTGGTTCTATTATTTTTTTGCCTCACTTTTTTTTTTTTTTTTTTGCGGTATGCAGGCCTCTCACTGTTGTGGCCTCTCCCGTTGCAGAGCACAGTCTCCAGATGTGCAGGCTCAGCGGCCATGGCTCACGGTCCCAGACCCTCCGCAGCATGTGGGATCTTCCTGGACCAGGGCACGAACCCGTGTCCCCTGCATCGGCAGGCGGACTGTCAACAACTGCACCACCAGGGAAGCCCTGCCTCATATATTTTGATGCTATATTATTAGGTGTATACATATTAGGGATTGTTATATATTTTGGAGAATTGACCTTCATTATTATATAATTTCCTTTTTTACCTCTCAATTTTCCTTTTAGTAAAATTTGCTTTGTCTGAAATTAATATAGATCCACATTGATTTTCAGGTTTCCTAGCTTCTTCTTGTTTTAAGGATGGATATGATGACTTCCAAGCTCTTTATATATCAGGGCTGAAAGCAAAAATCAGAAAATGTAATTTAAACTTGAAGTGGCAGAAGCTTTCTCTAAAATTGCATGCTTGGTATAAAAATTTAAATTTTTTCTCTAGAATTATTCATTTTATGTAACTGTCAGTGACAACTTGAGTTTTACTTTATTTCTTTTAAAATCAGTGCTTCTTCATAATGTGCTGCATGGTCTACCTGATGGGTCTGGTTATGAGAGTGATTGCACCTATATCGGAGGATTAAGAGATGTGTCTGTACCCAAGTCTGTGTGTTTGACTAAAACCCAGATAATACTTAGTTTAGCAATCTTTGCTCTCAAACTCAATTTTCCTTGAGATGTTTTCATTACCACACATCCTCTCTTTTAACTAAATATTGGACAAATAATTGTGTGCTATTCTATGCTGCCTGATCACAGAGATTTTATGTCTTTAGTGAAGCTAAGCCACATAATGAGAGTGATATAGTTTGATAATTTTCAATCTCTTCCAGCTATTGTCATTTTTCTTTCCCTAGGCATGTGCTTGTTTGATTACTCAGCTGGGAATTGCTATGATCTAAGGCCTTCTTTTCTCTCCAACTTCACTTCTTTCTGCCTTTACCAATACCTTCTGTTTTCTTTCATACCCAACACTGTACAGGTACCCCAAATCACTCATTATTCTTGGCATACTATTCTCTTGCACCTCTTTAGAGCCTAACCATCCATGTTCCCTCTTTCCCATTCAGTTTTTCTAGTAAACCCTCATTCACCTCCTAAACACTAACTCCTTTTAGGAAGCTCTCCCAGATTCCTCCATACAAAGTGCATTTTATAGCACTATACCTTTAGCCCCCAATTTTATCCTTTATGTCAACTGTTTAAATATTTCTGTCTTACAAAATAATATGGGCTACTTGGGCACAAGAGTGGTATCTCTTACTTTTTCTTTCCCCTTTAATGCTTAGCACAGAGTCTGGAGCCTATAAGTGCTCAGCTCACATACATAAAAGTGAATGATAAATGATGAAATCAATAATTGGTAACTCTGACTTCTTTTAAAAAATATTATTATATAAGTTTTAGGTTTACAGCATCATAATTTGACATCTGTATACACTACAAAGTGATCACCTCCATAGGTCTTGTTGCCATCCATCACCATAAAGGTGATCCCTTCACTTATTTTGCCTATCCCTCAACCTCCTTCCCTTCTGGTTACCACTAATCTGATTTCTGTATCTATGAGTTTGTTTTTATTTTGCTTATTCATCAGTTTTTTTTATATTCCACATATGAGTGAAATCATATAATATTTGTCTTTCTCTATCAGTTATTCCACTTAACATAATACCTTCAAGGTCCATCCATGCTGTTGCAAAAGGCAGGATTTGCTTCTTTTTTATGGCTGAGTAATATTCCATTGTGTACTTATACCACATCTCCTTTATACATTCATCCGTCCATCAATGGACTCCTAGGTAGTTTCCATATCTTGAATATTGCAAATAAAACTGTAATGAACATAGAAGTGCATGTATATTTTGAAATAAGTGTTTCAGAGTTCTTCAGATAATACACAGAATTGGAGTACCTGGGTCAAATGGTAGTTCTATTCTTAAATTTCTGAAGAATCTCCATACTGATTTTCATAGTGGTTGCACCAACTCACAGTCCCACCAACAGTGTACCTGTGTTCCCTTTTCTCCACATCCTCTCCACCATTTGTTATTTCTTGTCATTTTGGTAATAACCATTCTGTCAGGTGTGAGATGATCCTTCATTGTGGTTGTCATTTGCATTTCTCTAATAATTAGTGATTCTGAACATCTTATCATGTGCCTGTTGGCTATATGTATGTTTTCTTTGGAAAAATGTCTATTCAGTTCCTCTACCCATTTTTTAACCAGTTGTTTGTTTTTTTTAATATTGAGTTGTATGCGTTCTTTATATATTTTGCATAGTAACTCATTATCAGATATATGATTTGCAAATAGTTTTTTCCCATTCAGTAGATTGCCTTTTCATTTTAATGATGATTTCCTTTGCTGCATAGAAGCATTTTCATTTGATGTAGGTCCATTTGTTTATTTTTATTTTTGTTTCCCTTGCTTTTGTTTTCCTTCCCTTCCCTCCCCCACAAAAATGATGCTAAGACCAATGCCACTGAGGTTACCTCTTACATTTTTCTTAAGAATTTTATGATTTCAAGTCTCACATTTAAGTCTTTAGTCCATTTTGAGTTAATTTTTGTGTATGGTGTAAGATAGTGGTCTAGTTTCATTCTTTGCATGTGGTTGTCCAGTTTTTCTCCACATCATTTATTGAAGAGGCTCTCCTTTCCCCATTGTATGTTCTTGGCTCCTTTGTCAGAAATTAATTGTCTGTATATGCATAGGTTTATTTCTGGGCTCTCTATTCTGTTCTGTTAATCTCTGTGTCTGTTTTTGTGCCACTACTGTACTGTTTTGATTACTATAGCTTTACAGTATACTTTTTTTTTTTTTTTGCGGTACGCGGGCCTCTCACTGTTGTGGCCTCTCCCGTTGCGGAGCACAGGCTCTGGATGCGCAAGCTCAGCGGCCATGGCTCACGGGCTCAGCCGCTCCGTGGCACGTGGGATCTTCCCAGACCGGGGCACGAACCCGCGTCCCCTGCATCGGCAGGCGGACTCTCAACCACTGCGCCACCAGGGAAGCCCCACTTTACAGTATACTTTGAAATCAGGGAGCATGATATCTCTTTCTTTGTTCTTCTTTTTCAAGATTGTTTTAGCTATTCAAGGTCTTTTGCATTTCCATACAAATTTTAGAATAATTTGTTCTATTTCTGTGAAATAAGCCATTGGAACTTTGATAGAAATTGAATTTAATCTGTAGATTGCTTTGGGTAGTATGGACATTTTAACAATATTAATTCTTCCAATCCATGACCATGGGATATCTTTCCACTTATTTGTGTCTTCTACAATTTCTTTCATATCTTAGAGTTTTCAGTGTATAGGATTTTCAGCTCCTTGAGTAGATTTATGCCTTGGTATTTTATTCTTTGTGATGAAATTGTAAATGGGTTTATTTTCTTGATTTTTCTTTCAGATTGTTTGTTATTAGTGCATAGAAATGCCACAAACTTCTGTGTATTGATTATGTATCTTGAAATTTTACTGAATTCATTTTTTAGTCCTAAAGTTTTTTTGGTGGCATTGTTAGAGTTTTCTATTTATAATATCATGTCATGTGCAAATAGTGACATTTTACTTCTTACTTTCTGATTTGGATGACATTTATTTCTTTTTCTTTTATGATTCTCTGGTTAGGACTTCCAATCCTATGATGAATAAAAGTGGAGTGAGTGGGCATCCTTGTTTTCTTCCTGATCGTAGCAGAAAAGCTTTCAGCTTTTCACCATTGAGTATGATGTTACCTGTGTGTTTGTCATATGTGACCTTTATTATAGTGAGGTGTATTCCCTTTATACTCACTTTGTTGAGAGTTTTTATCATAAGCAGATGTGGATTTTTAAAATGCTTTTTCTTAATCTATTGAGATGACTGTATAATTTTTAATCTCATTTTGTTAATGTGATTTATCACATTGATTGGTTTGCTGATATTGAACCAGCCTTGTATCCCTGGAATGAATCTCATTTGATTGTGATGTATAATTCTTTTTGTTTTTTTTTTGGTGTATAATTCTTATAATGTATTGTTGAATTCAGTTGCTAATATTTTGTTGGATATTTTTATGTTTATCAAGGATATTGGCCCATAATTGTTTTTTTGTGTGTGTTGTGTACTTATCTGCTTTTGGTGTCAGTGTAACTCTGGCTTTAAAAATAATGTTTAGAAGGTTTTCCTACTCTTCAATATTTAGAAGAGTTTGAAAGAAGAATAGGTATTAAATCTTCTTTAAATGTTTTGTAGAATTCATCAGTGAAAGTTTCTGGTCTTTGGCTTTTGTTTGTTGGTAGATTTTTGATTATTGCCTCAATCTCATTCTTCTCAGATGTACACAAATTATTCTCCAGGATAGATTACATGTTAAGTCACAAAACTAGTCTCAATAAATTCAAGAAGATTGAAATTATATCAAGCATCTTCTCTGATCACAATGATATGAAACTAAACATCAATCACAAGAAAGAAGGGCAAAAACCACAACAATGTGAAGATGAAACAACATGCTACTGAAAACCAATTGGTCATGAAAGATGTCAAAGGATAAATTAAAAATTACCTAAAGACAAATGAAAATAGAACTGTCACATATCAAAATCTATGGGATACAGTAAAACTGTTTCTAAGATATAAGTTCATAGCAGTACAGGCTTACCGCAGGAAATAAGAAAAATCCCAAATAAACATTCTAACTTTATGCCCAGAGGATCTAAAAAAAGGAAGAATAAGAGAAGCCCAAAATTAATAAATGGAAGGAAATATTAAAGATCAGAGTGGAAATAAATGAAATAGAGACTAGAAAGAACAATGGAAAAGATCAATGAACTAAGGGCTGGTTCTTTGAAAAGATAAACAAACAATCCTTTAACTAGACTAACTAAAAGAAAAAGAGAGAGGCAGGACTCAAATAAATAAAATTAGAAATGAGGAGGAGAAAAGACAACTGAGACCCCAAAAATACAAAGGTTATAAGAGTCTATTATGAACAATTATTTGCCAGCAAATTGGACAACGTAGAAGAAATGGATACATTCCTAGAAACATATAATCTTCCAAGACTGAATTATGAGGAAATAGAATGCTCAACATCACTAATTATTAGAGAAATGCAAGTCAAATCTACAATGAGGTATCACCTCATACTTGTCAGAATGACCATCATCAAAAAAATCTATAAACAATAAATTCTGGAGATGGTGTGGAGAAAAGGGAACATTCCTACACTGTTGATGGGAATGCAAGTTGGTAGAACCATTATGGAGAACAGTATGAAGTTTCCTTAAAAAACTACCATATAATCCAGCAATCCTTCTCCT
Organism: Neophocaena asiaeorientalis asiaeorientalis; assembly: GCF_003031525.2. NCBI lineage: Eukaryota > Metazoa > Chordata > Mammalia > Artiodactyla > Phocoenidae > Neophocaena > Neophocaena asiaeorientalis. The sequence goes on along the minus strand of NW_020175536.1, from coordinate 325,044 downwards.
GGGCATATATCTGGAGAAAACCATAATTTGAAAAGACACATGCACCCCAGTGTTAATTGCAGCACTATTTACAAGAGCCAAGATATGGAAGCAACCTAAATGTCCATCAACAGATGAATGGATAAAGAAGATGTGGTACAACCTTAATGTCCATCAACAGATGAATGGATAAAGAAGGTGTGGTACATATGTACAATGGACTATTACTCAGCAATAAAAAAGAACAAAATAATGCTATTTGCAGAAACATGGATGGACCGAGAGATTATCATACTAAGTGAAGTATGCCAGACAGAGACAGACAATATCATATGATATCACTTATCTGTGGAATCTAATAAAAAGTGATACAAATGAATTTATTTACAAACCAGAAACAGACTCACAGATCTCAAAATAAAACTTATGGTTACCAAAGGGGAAATGTGGGGGAAAGTGATAAATTAGGAGATTGTGATTAACATATACAGAGTACTATATACAAAATAGACAACTATTAAGGACCTGCAGTATAGCACAGGGAACTCTACTCAATATTCTGTAAGTCAACTATATTCCAATAAAAATTTTTAAAAAAAGGAAATCTAAATAGACTGATTACTTGTAACTCTGACTTCTTTTTTACTTCTGAATAATCATTCATTTGCAGCTGTACTTTCAAGTTTCATATAAACTCCTCTCTTTTCTCTTTTCTCTGCCTTTTAAACTTCAATTAAATTTTTTTGTAATATTAGAAATGTAGGATGCCTCATTTTTTAATCTTCTTCACAAATTGTTTATCCTCATATATAAGCTAAAAGAGTTCACTTAGTTTAGATCAAATGTGGGTTTGGAGTCAGAGACACTAACCTCAAGTTCTACTTCTATCTATCTCTGCTCTTAAAGTATATGAACTTGATTAGAGCTTATTTTATCTATAAAATAATTTCTTCACATTATTTGGCAGAATCTTTGGACTTTAGTAAGTAGATAAAGTTTTCTTAATTGCAGTTAAATCATAGTTTTCCATTTCTACTTGCAATGGAAATGAAAGTTCCTGGATTCCTGGACAGAGTCTTAGTGCTGTGTGTTTGCTGCTGGCACTTGTTCTCTTAAAATAACATCTTGAGAAACAAACAACAGATGTTGTAGATATAAGAAATTAGATACTTGAGAGCTGAGCTGGTTAATGCCTTTATTGATAGCAGTGAGAGCAGCTTTCATTTATCATATGACAAAATGTGCTGGATTATTTTTTTAAGTGAGCACTTTTAAACATTTCCTTATTTAATTCTCGTAATATATTTTGAAATAGATGATAGTGCTATCCCCAGTTCACTGAGTGGGAAACACAGCTATCTGACCACAAATAGAGGATATAAATTATGAATCCAGTAGACTACCATCACCCTTCACCTAGAGATGGCTGTGCAGGAATTCTCTTAGTTTAATTTGTAATGTGTGCTTCTGCCTAAACTTTTCTAATAGCACAATTCATTTTCTTTGCCCAAACTCTAAATGCATCTTCAGAGACCAAAAATCTGTTTATCATAATTAACATGGCAAAAATTAAAATAGAGAAATCTAAAGGCAGCAAGAGAAAAACAAAAAGTCATATACAAGGGAATCCACAAAAGGCTTTGAGCTGATTTCTCTGCAGAAACTTTGCAGACCAGAGGGAGTGGCATAATATATTCAAAGTGCTGAAAGGGATACTCTACCCAGCAAGATTATCATTTAGAATAAGATAAATAAAGAACTTCTCAGGCAAGCAAAAACTGGAAGAGTCATCAATATTAAACCTACCCCAAAAGAAATATGGATGGATCTTCTCTAAATGGATGTCAGAAACACTGAAAGAGGAACTTTCTTTACTAACAGATGGAAAACAATTTTTTCTCGCTCTTTGTCAGTATACCCAAATGTACCATAACATGTCTGAATTGGTGGTACTAAGATTGAGAGCTCAACTGGCCAAGAAATCTTTGGGGATGAAGAAATTGCCATTAAAGATAGATCTCTGTAAGTGGCCATTTCCAACCACCTATGACAGAAACAATTTTTCATTTGCAGCACAGAAATGCATGAGTTCTGTGTCAAAAACTGCATCAGTCAGAAATCCAATTCTAGTTTAAAATGAAGGTGTCATGTCTGCTACCTCAGTATGCCAATAAACAGTGAGACCTGTGTGTGGTTGTAGCGTTTATGATTCATTTGTCCTTTGGCGAATTAAAATGTTTGGCATTACTGCATTAGGCTGTAAAACGCAGGAGGATATTAAGTGGATAGTATAAACTCTGTGATTCATGACAGAGAGGAGTGAATGTAGCATATTATCTGATCATCGTTGCAGCCAGTTTAGAGCCACTTATCTGCTTTCTTCATGTCTGGTGCATAAAGATAAACTATTTTCAACGTCACACCCTGAAAGTGGTGATGAATCGTTCTTGGAAGTTTTCTGATTGACATTTTCTGAGGCTTTACATTCTAATGTTTTAATACAACCAGTTGGGATTATAATGTGTGGTTTTTCAATAGCCAAATAATTAGATTTGTGGAAGTGATCTGACAGTAAACAATAGAGACTTTTTTCCCCTTATTGATAGCACCTAGGATATCTTTTTTAAAAATCTGAATGCTATTGATTTGGTGGATTAAATTTATGACTGTGCAGCATAATTCTTTACAAATGAATCTCTCCCTTTCCCAAGGGTGCCAAACATGCTAGCTGACAGAAAATCATTTAGTAGGAAAGGGAATGTTTAATATTGCCTTGAGGCACAGCTCAGGTGCTCACTTTATACATGCTGAAAGGAATTGATAACCGATGTCTCCAAAAGTAAAATATTCTGATGTAACTGAGCCTAGGATCAACAGAGATAAAAGTGTGTGAGAACAGATAAGGCCTGTTAGAGTTTTCCCCTGAAGGATGTTTGTATTTATTTAGAGAAGTGGGAAAAGTGAAGGGATTTTCCTGATTCTTCATAATCAGCTTCAAATCTTGCCATTGCACAGGTGAGCCATAAATAGATATTTGAAAAGCCTTTTTTGGTGGATGGACTTTTGCTTCTGTTGGGCTCACTCTCACTCCAATTACATCAGAAATGGTGAAAATCAATATGAAGTGATGCTGTTGAAGGTCAGGAGTGAAAAAGAGTTCAGTATAACAATAATTTAGAGGACCTGCAGAAGACAACCTATCAACTATTAAAGATCAGTTGAACCATTATTTTTTTTTTAAAGGTTGTGCTTGACCAGTCTCAGTGCTGAGGGTTAGAAGGGTGAGGCTGTTGAGGCAGAAGGAAAGAACATGCAGAAGGAAGCACCCTCTTGGACGTTTTCCTGATTGAGAAGCCTTGGTAGGAGCTGCATTGGAGTGGAGGCCACCATGCAACCATGAGGAAGAATGAGAGCTTAAAACCTTTCCAGCCAGATCCTGTCCTAATGCTGCCATCTCTCTGTAATGTGTTTGTTGTTTGTGTGCTGTGGTAAATTAAAATGCTGGTGTCTGCTCTCAAACACTTCCTACTCCCTTATTCCACTTTAATCCTGACAATGTACATAAGCCAGATAATAGAAAACTATACACATTTTAATCTATTTCTTGCCTTTAATTTTGTAGAATTAACCTGTTAGACCACTAAAAAGTAATTCTTTTTATTTTCCTTTCAACTATCATTTCTTACCAGGTATAAAAATGCCTGAGAAATTAATAACAGAAATTGGTAGAAAAATTATTTTCTCCAGTGACATTGCATAAGCTGCTCCCTTTTGGTTGATTAGTGGGTAAGCTGTAATAGTGAATACAATTCTTGAGCAAAAAGATTCTCACACTTATAATATACACCCTAGAGAACTAATGGTCTTCTAAGAAAATTTTAATTTTCTGCAGGCTCATTTATTTTTCGAAAATCATGAGCAAAGAAATGGCTGTATTTTTTCTTTGGAAGTGGTTTTATATTTTCACACAAGAGAACCACACTTTTCCTTCTGCTATGGTCCTCTTTTTCTCTATGGACTTTATGATATACCCAGCTTCTGTCTTAACCCTGCTCTTTACATTATTGTCAACAGTCTTAGTAATCATAATCAATGTTTTTTGAGGACAAGGTTTTGACATTCGTGGGTGTCATAGTCTTTGTTCTTAATGGGACCAAGGTTGTTGTTTTAAATTTCTATGTTAAGACTATTGGTTTTACTCTTCTAGTTATTCTAGGGCAGGTAGATAAGCTATGACCTCACCCAAGACCTCAAAAAGATTAAGAAGAGTGAGAAAAAAATCGACAAATTGTGTTCATAAATAATGATGTCAAGATGAAAGGGAAGAAAGGAACCATTCAAGTATTTAATAAGGTAACCACATGTCCTTATTTGCCGAGGATGGTCTGGTGATAATTATTAATAGCATTTTCATCCACTCTCAAGTATGTCCTTAATGGATGAGTAATTAGTTAGACTTCTTGTATTAAAAAATACCACGATTAGAGAGGTACTTTCTCAAGTTCAGGTCAGTCAGTTACTTTTTTTAGTAGTCTTTCAACTGAAACTTAGAACACCTAAATATACACAGATCATAAGAATACAACTTGTCAGAGGGGACACACCTGGGTAACCAGCACCCAAAACAAGAACTAGAACATTGCCAGTATTCCAGAAGACCTCTTCATTCCATCTCCTAGTTTTTCCCCCTCCATCAAGGAAACCACCATCTGAACCTCTAGAGAATAGGAATCTTACAGAAAAAATTTCTATCAGCATCTTTCACTCACCATTGTGTTTGAAATATTTATCAATGTTGTGCATGGAGTTTGCTTTCATTACTGAATAACATTCTGTTAAACAATTAAACCATAATTTGTTTATTCTATACTTGGTACACTTTGGATTCTTACCAAATTTGGAATTGGAACGGGGAAATTGTAAAAAGCACGGTTTGCAATTAACTATAATGATATCCATTAGCCATTCAAAGTATTTTGGATGTGCACTTTTTAAAAAAAAAATTATTGATGTATAATTGGTTTACAATGTTATGTTAGTTTCTGCTGTATAACAAAGTGAATCAGCTATACATATACATATATCCCCATATCTCCTCCCTCTTGCATCTCCCTCCCACGCTCCCTATCCCATGCCTCTAAGTGGTCACAAAGCACTGAGTTGATCTCCCTATGCTATGCAACTGCTTCCCACTAGCTATCTATTTTGCATTTGGTAATGTATATATGTTAATGCTACTCTCTCATTTGTTCCAGCTTCCTCTTCCCCCCACCACGTCCTCAAGTCCATTCTCTACATCTACATCTTTATTCCTGTCCTGCCCCTAGGTTCATCAGAACTTTGTTTTTTTTTTTTGATTCCATATATATGTGTTACAACACACTATTTGCTTTTCTCTTTTTGACTTACTTCACTCTGTATGACAGGCTCTAGGTCCATCCACCTCACTACAAATAACTCAATTTTGTTTCTTTTTATGGCTGAGTAAAATTCCATTGTATATATGTGCCACACCCTCTTTATCAATTCATCTGTCGATGGACACTTAGGTTGTTTCCATATCCTGGCTATTGTAAATAGAGCTGCAGTGAACATTGTGGTACATGGCTCTTTTCGAATTATACTTTTCTCAGGGTATATGCCCAGTACTAGGATTTCTGGGTCAAATGGTAGCTCTATTTTTAGTTTTTTAAGGAACCTCCATACTGTTCTCCATAGTGGCTGTATCAATTTACAATCCCACCAACAGTGCAAGAGTGTTCCCTTTTCTCCACACTCTCTCCAGCATTTAATGTTTGTAGATTTTTTGATGATGAGCATTCTGACTGGTGTGAGGTGATACCTCAGTGTGGTTTTGATTTTTATTTCTCTGATTATTAATGATGTTGAGCATCCTTTCATATGTTTGTTAGCAATCTGTATATCTTTGGAGAAATGTCTATTTAGGTCTTCCCCCCAGGTTTGGATTGGGTTGTTTGTTTTTTTTTATATTGAGCTGCATGAGCTGCTTGTATATTTTGGAGATTAATTCCTTGCCAGGTGCTTCATTTGCAATATTTTCTCCTATTCTGAGGGGTGTCTTTTCATCTTGTTTATGATTCCCTTTGCTGTGCAAATCTTTTAAGCTTAATTAGGTCCCCTTTGTTTATTTTGTTTTTATTTTCATTACTCCAGGAGGTGGGTCAACAAAAGATAGTGATGTGATTTATATCTTCTACGGCATGTGGGATATTCCCGGACCGGGACACGAACCCGTGTCCCCTGCATTGGCAGGCGGACTCTCAACCACTGCGCCACCAGGGAAGCCCCAGAATAGTCATTTTCACAGTGGTGATTCTTCCAATTCAGGAACATGGTATATCTCTCCATCTGTTTGTATCATCTTGATTTCTTTCATCACTGTCTTATAGTTTTCTGCATACAGGTGTTTTGTCTCCTTAAGTAGGTTTATTACCTACCTAAGGTACATATTTTATTCTTGTTTTTGCAATGGTAAATGGGAGTGTTTCCTTAATTTCTCTTTCAGATTTTTCATTGATAGTTTGCAAGAGATTTCTGTGCATTAATTTTCTATCGTGCTACTTTACCAAATTCATTGATTAGCTCTAGTAGTTTTCTGGCAGCATCTTTACGATTCTCTATGTATAGTATCATGTCATTCTGCAAACAGCAAGAGTTTTCTTCTTTTTTTCCAATTTGGTTTTCTTTTTCTTCTCTGATTGCTGTGTACAAAGCTTCCAAGACTATGTTGAATAATAGTGCAGAGAGTGGACACTTTTGTCTTGTTTCTGATCTTAGAGGAAATGGTTTCAGTATTTCACCATTAAGAATGATGTTGGCTGTGGGTTTGTCATATATGGCCTTTATTATGTTGAGGTAAGTTCACTCCATGCCTACTTTCTGGAGACTTTTTATCATAAATTGGTATTGAATTGTGTCAAAAGCTTTTTCTGCTTCTATTGAGAGGATCATATGGTTTTTATCTTTCATTTTGTTAATATGGCATATCACATTGATTGATTTGCATATATCGAAGAATCCTTGCATTCCTGGGATAAACCCCACTTGATCATGGTATATGATCTTTTTAATGTGCTGCTGGATTCTTTTGCTAGTATTTTGTTGAGGATTTTTGCATCTATGTTCATCAGTGATATTGGCCTGTAGTTTTGTTTTTTGTGTGACAACTTTTTCTGCTTTTGGTATCAGGGTGATCGTGGCCTCATAGTATGAGTTTGGGAGTGTTCCTCCCTCTGCTATATTTTGAAAGAGTTTGAGAAGGATAGGTGGTTACCTCGTCTCTAAATGTTTCCTAGAATTTACCTGTGAAGTCATCTGGTCCTTTTCCCTCTGGTGTGCAGGACCATGTCTGGTGGTGTGTTTTGAGGTGTCCATGAAGTTAGTATGACTTTAGGCAGCCTGTCTGTTAATGGTTGGGGTTGTTTTCCTGTCTTACTGGTTGCTTGGCACGGGGTGTCTACACTGGAGCTTGCTGGTCATTGGGTGTGGCTGGGTCTTAGTGTTGAGATGGAAATCTCTGGGAGAGCTCTCACCTATTAAAGTTACATTGGGCCAGAGGTCTCTGGTGGTCCGATATCCTGAACTTGGCTTTCCCTCCTTGGAGGCTCAGGCCTGACACCGACTAGAGCACCAAGATGCTGCCAGTTGCATGGCATGGAAGAAAAGGAAGAAAAACAAACAAGCAACCAAATAAACAAACGAACAGACAGAACCCCAAGACAAGTGGTGAAAGCAAAACTAAACAGACAAAATCACACAAAGATACATACACACACACACACACACACACAAAAAAAGAGAATAAAAAAGGAAAAAAAAGGAAGAGAGCAACCAGACCAATAAGCAAACCCACAAATGAAGACAAACACTGAAAACTAAACTAAGATAAACATATAACCAAAAACAAAGCAAATGGAGGAAGCAAACCTCAAGTCTACTGTTGCCTCCAAAGTCCACCACCTCAAGTTTGAAAACACTCTGTCCATTCAGGTATTCCACAGATGCAGGGTTTACCAAGCTGATTGGGGGTATTTAATCCATGGTTCCTGAGGCTTTACAGGGAGATTTCCCTTTCTCTTCTTTGTTTGCACAGCTCCTGGGTTTGAGCTTTTGTTCTGGCCCTGCATCTGCATGTAGGTTGCCCTCAGGTATCTGTTCCTTTCCCAGACAGTACAGGGTTAGTGCAGCAGCTGATTAGGCCTCTCTTGCTCACTCATACTGTGGAGAAGGAGGGGTATGGTAGTCATAATTGGAATGTGGGGTGAGCCTGAGGTGACAGAGGCTGGCATGACATTGCAACAGCCTGAGGCACACCGTGTGTTCTCCCAGGGAAGTAGTCCCTGGATCACCAGACTCTGGCAGTGGTGTGCTGCACAGGCTCCTGGGAGGGTTTGGTAGTGACTTGCATTTGCACACAGGACTCTTGGTGGTAGCGGTGGCAGCGTTAGCTGTCTGTGCCTGCCTCTGGGGTCTGGCCGTAAGGTGATAGCTATGGCTAACACCTGTCTCTGGAGCTTGCTTAGGCAGTGCTCCGCCATCTGTGGGCACACGGAGCAGGAAGCCCCTCCCTTTGCACACCCCAAAACAATGGTCTCTTGCCTCTACAGCAGGTCCAGACTTTTTCCGGGACTTCCTCCCAGCCAGCTGTGGTGCACTAGCTCCCCTCAGGCTGTCTTCATGCAGCCAATCCCAGTCCTCTCCCTGGGATCTGACCTCTGAAGCCCAAACCTCAGCTCCCAGCCCCCACCCACCCTGACGGGTGAGCAGACAAGCGTCTCAGGCCTTATTCTTTTGTCTCTGTTTTTTATTTCTTCTTTTGCCCTACCCAGGTACGTGGGGATTTTCTTGACTTTTTGGAAGTCTGAGGTCTTCCGCCAGCATTCAGTAGGTGTTCTGTAGGAGTTGTTCCACATGTAGATGTATTTTTGATATATTTTGGGGGAGAAAGGTGATCTCCATGTCTTACTCTTTCGCCATCTTGAAGGTCTCTCTCTGGTTGTGTACATTTTTTATTTTGAAACTGTTTACAGCCCCATGTGTGATTATACTTGATGTTTTCATATACAGTAAAAATACATAATGTCAAAGTTTCATAAATTAAGTAATGCTTTAGATAAGATTTTTTATTAGTTATAGCTAGACACATTTGAAAAACAGTTGTATTCGCTTGTGTGAAATGTATTCACATATTTTATGATTCTTTGGACAATGCTTGGGACCCAAAACAATGCTTGGCTTCTGCAATAACTTCAAACCTGATGACTTGCATATAAGATAATGAGAACTCAATTCAGGGTAATGGAAGAGTAGTTGAAAAGATGGTTTAAGGGTTACTTTGAAATATCAATATAGATTGGTGATAAAGGGGGCAATTATAATTAGATCACTTAAATCAAAAGTCTTGCTCATAATCTCCTCTAATAGGGAAACCCAACATTGCTGGAATATGATCCAGGAAAAACACATGTTAAATTTTCCATTATTTTGCTTTTTATAAAAAATATCTTTTCATATTTCAACATACACAGACTTGGGATCTATTGCTAAAGTCAGATTTATACAATGAAGCGCCAACAATTTAAAATATAGTCCTGGGCTTCCCTGGTGGGGCAATGGTTGAGAGTCTGCCTGCCAATGCAGGGGACACGGGTTTGTGCCCCAGTCCGGGAAGATCCCACATGCCGCAGAGTGGCTAGGCCCATGAGTCATGGCCACTGAGCCTGTGCGTCTGGAGCCTGTGCTCCGCAACGGGAGAGGCCACAACAGTGAGAGATCCGTGTAAAAAAAATAAAAATAAAATAAAATAAAATAAAATATAGTCCTTTCATGAGATTAGAAAAGAGATTTATTCTTTTGTCCTATTTTAAGTCATGGCCACTGATGCTTACAATCTTGTGAAATAAACACTAGGCTGGGTGAACATAATGCTTTGTTTATTTTGTTGTGAAATATTTGTGGGTATGTGAATCTCTTTTCAGTGATTTGACATACAAGAAATTTGAGCTATAATTCAGATTCTATCTCTAATCTTGGGCAGGGTAAAATTGTGTGAAGTCAGACATAAAGTGAAAGATCTGACACTTAAAGAATTGGGTGATTTGGGATACTTATTAACTCCTCAGAGTCTCAGTTTCTTCACAGAATTGGAACATAGGGGAATAAACAGTATATCATAATTAAAATAAGAAATGTGTAGCAAAGTAGGATGCGGCTATATTAAGCCAAAAAATATCTAATAAGAAGGTTGAAGAATAAACCAAAATTCACAGCAACAGCAACTTCACACTTTGACCTGAAAGGGAGTGGGGAGGTAGATGGGCTGTGCTGTACCCAAGGTAAGGACCTTGGTGTCTGCTCTAGTCAAATGCCCACATTTTTGTATCTGCACAGAATTGTCTGTGTTTCCACTGAACTATTCCATATGCCTCATATAAGCAGTGTCTTGAGAAAGTTGGATATGCAGAGAAGGAATTTGCAGATTCTAGGAACTCTGGTGACAAGTAGAGAAAACATATCACTTTAGAGGAAAATGCAGAGTACTTAAATTTTGACATTAAATTTGAGAGTTGTTTTTATAGGCTGAATGTTTAAATCCCCCCACCCCAAATTAATATTTTGAATGCTAGCTCCAAGTATGAAAGTATTAGGAAGCATCTTTAGAGTAAATCAGTTCATGAAAGTAGAGTCCTCATGAATGGTATTAGTGTCCTTATAAGTAGAGTCAAAAGAGTTTATTTCCTGGCTCTGCTCTCTTTCGTGAAGGACACAAGAGTCAGACTTCTGCAAACCAAGAAGAGAGTTCTCACCAGACACTGAATCTCCCGGTGCCCTGATTTTCGACCTCTAAGCCTCCAGAATTGTGAGAACTAAATGTTTGCTGTGTATAAACCTCCAGAATTGTGAAAACTAAATGTTTGTTGTGTATAAACCTATGCTATTCTGTCTTAGCAACCTGAGTTGACTAGACAGTTGACATGACTCTGGACCTCTGTAAAATCAACTAATGTGGCCATGCAGAAACATTTACCTAAATAAATCTCATTACTTTAAATGTCTTGTTTCTTTGTGTCTTGTTCTGGTGACCCAAAATAGGAAGCATAAATAGGAAGGATTCCTATGCTAATATTCATGGTTGTCCTGAGAATTAATAAATTGAAATGCTTGTATATAAAATCCTCATCATGCTGCTTTTTTTAAAAGAAATTAATACATATATCCACATAAACCCTCTCCATTTTATTAAATTTTTAAATTTTATAATTTATTTATTTTTAGCATGTATTGGAGGATAATTTCTTTACATTGTTGTGTTAGTTTCTGCTGTATAACAAAGTGAATCAGGTATACGTATTCATATATCCCAATATCCCCTCCCTCTTGCGTCTCTCACCCACCTTCCCTATTCCACCCATCTAGGAGGTCACACCAAGCTGGTCTCTTTATGCTATGCAGCTGTTTCCCACTAGCTATCTATTTCACATTTGATAGTGTATATATGTCAATGCCACACTCTCACTTCGTCCCAATGTACACCTCCTCTTTTCCGTGTCCTCAAGTCCATTCTCTAGGTCTGTGTCTTTATTCCTGTCCTGCCCCTAGGTTCTAGAGAACCTTTTTTTTTTTTTTTTTTCAGATTCCATATACATGTATTTGTATACGGGATTTGTTTTTCTCTTTCTGACTTACTTCACTCTGTATGACAGACTCTAGGACCATTCAACTAAAATAACTCAAATTTGTTTCCTTTTATGGCTAAGTAATATTCCATTGTATATATGTGCCACATCTTCTTTATCCATTCATCTGTTGATGGACACTTAAGTTGCTTCCATGTCCTGGCTATCGTAAATAGTACTGCAATGGACATTGTAGTACATGTCTCCTTTAGAATTATGGTCTTCCCAGGGCATATGCCCAGTAGTGGGATTGCTGGATGATATGGCAGTTCTCTTTTGTTTTTTAAGGAAGCTCCATACTGCTCTCCATAGTGGCTGTATCAATTTACATTCCCAACAACAGCACAAGAGGGTTCCCTTTTCGCCACACCCTCTCCAGCATTTATTGGTTGTAGATATTTTAATGATGGCCATTCTGACTGGTGTGAAGTGATACCACATTGTAGTTTTGATTAGCATTTCTCTAATGCTTAGTGATGTTGAGCATCCTTTCATGTGTTTGTTGGTAATCTGTATATCTTCTTTGGACAAATGTCTATTTAGGTCTTCTGCCCATTTTTGGATTGGGTTGTTTGTTTTTTTGATATTAAGCTGCATGAGCTGTTTGTATATTTTGAAGATTAATCCCTTGTCAGGTGCTTCATTTGTAAATATTTTCTCCCATTCTGAGTGGTGTCTTTTCCTCCTGTTTATGATATCAGTTGCTGTGCAAAAGCTTTTAAGTTTCATTAGTTCCCATTTGTTTATTTTTGGTTTTATTTCCACTTCTCTAGGAGGTGTGTCAAAAAAGGATCTTGCTGTGATATATGTTATAGAGTGTTCTGCCTATGTTTTCCTGTAACAGTTTTACACTGTCTGGCCTTACATTTAGGTCTTTAATCCATTTTGAGTTTGCTCTTGTGTATGGTGTTAGGGAGTGTTCTAATTTCATACTTTTACATGTAGCTATCCAGTTTTCCCAGCACCATTTATTGAAGAGGCTGTCTTTTCTCCACTGTATATTCTTGCCTCCTTTATCAAAGATAAGGTGAACATAGGTGCATGGGTTTATCTCTGGGCTTTCTATTCTGTTCCATTGATCTATATTTCTGTTTTTGTGCCAGTACCATACTCTCTTGATTACTGTAACTTTGTAGTATAGTCTGAAGACCAGAAGCCTGATTCCTCCAGCTCCAGTTTTCTTTCTCAAGATTGCTTTGGTTATTCAGGGTCTTTTGTGTTTCCATAGAGATTGTGAAATTTTTCGTTCTATTTCTGTGAAAAATGCCATTCATTGTTTGATAGGGATTGCATTGAATCTGTACATTGCTTTGGATAATATAGTCATTTTCACAATGTTGATTCTTCCAATCCAAGAACATGGTATATCTCTCCATCTTTTGGAATCAACTTTAATTTCTTTCATCAGTGTCTTATAGTATCCTGCACACAGACTTTTTTATCCTTTGGTAGGTTTATTCCTAGGTATTTTATTCTCTTTGTTGCAATGGTAAATGGGAGTGTTTTCTTAATTTCACTTTCAGATTTCTCGTCATTATTGTTTAGGAATGCAAGAGCTTCCTGTGCATTAATTTTGTATTGCACTATTTTACCAAATTCATTGATTAGCACTAGTAGTTTTCTGGTATCATCTTTAGGATTCTCTATATGGTATCATGTCATCTGCAAACAGTGACAGTTTTATTTCTTATTTTCCAATTTGGATTGCTTTTATTTCTTTTCTTCTCTGATTGCTGTGGCTAAAACTTCTAAAACTATGTTGAATAATAGTGGTGAGAGTGAGCAACCTTGTCTTGTTCCTGATCTTAGTGGAAATGATTTCAGTTTTTTTTGCTATATATGGCCTTTATTATGTTGAGGTAATTTCCCTCTATGTCTACTTTCTGGATAGTTTTTGTCATAAATCGGTGTTGAATTTTGTTGAATTTTTTTCTGCATCTTTTGAGATGATCATATGTTTTTTTATTCTTCAATGTGTTAATATGGCATATCACTTTGACTCATTTGCATATATTGAAGAATCCTTGCATTCCTGGGTTAAACTCCACTTAATCATGGTGTATTATCTTTTTAATGTGCTGTTGGATTCTGTTTGCTGGTATTTTGTTGAGGATTTTTGCATCTATGTTCATCAGTGATATTGGCCTGTAGTTTTCTTTCTTTGTGACATCCTTGTCTGGTTTTGGTATCAGGGTGATGGTGGCCTTGTAGAATGTGTTTGGGTGTGTTCCTCCCTCTGCTATATTTTGGAAAAGTTTGAGAAGGATATGTGTTAGCTTTTCTCTAAGTGTTTGAAAGAATTCACCTGTGAATCCATCATGTCCTGGGCTTTTGTGTGTTGGAAGGTTTTTAATCATACTTTCAATTTCAATACTTGTGATTGGTCTGTTTATATTTTGTATTATTTCCTGGTTCAATCTCAGAAGGTTGTGCTTTTCTAAGAATTTGTCCATTTCTTCAGGAGTGTCCATTTTATTAGCATATAGTTGCTTGTAATAATCTCTCATGATCTTTTGTATTTCTCCTTTGTTACTTCTCCTTTTTCATTTCTAGTGCTGTTGATTTGAGTCTTCTCCCTTTTTTCCTGTTGAGTCTTGCTAATGGTTTATCAATTTTGTTTATCTTCTCAAAGAACCAGCTTTTAGTTTTGTTTTACTTTGCTATTGTTTCCTTCATTTCTTTTTCATTTATTTCTGATCTGATCTTTATGATGTCTTTCCTTCTGCTATTTTTGGGGTCTTTTTGTTCTTCTTTCTCTAATTGCTTTTGGTTTAAATTTAGGTTGTTTATGTGAGATTTTTCTGGTTTCTTAAGGTAGGATTGTATTGCTATAAACTTCCCTCTTAGAACTATTTTTGCTGCATCCCATAGATTTTTGGATATCATGTTTTCATTGTCATTTTTTTGTAGGTTATTTTTTTAATTTCTTCTTTGATTTCTTCAGTGATCTCTTGGTTATTTAGTTGCATATTGTTTAACCTCCGTGTGCTTGTATTTTTTACAGTTTTTTTTCCTGTAATTGATATGTAGTCTCATACTGTTGTAATTGGAGGATATACTTGATATGATTTCAATTTTCTTAAATTTACCAAGGCTTGATTTATGACCCATGATATGTTCTATCCTGGAGAATGTTCCATGAGCACTAGAGGACAAAGCATATTCTGTTGTTTTTGCATGGAATATACTGTAAATATCAATAAGTCCATCTTGTTTAATGTATCATTTAAAGCTTGTGTTTTCTTATTTTTTTTTTTTTATTTTGGTTGATCTGTTCATTAGTAAATGTGGTGTGTTAAAGTCCCCTACTATTATTGTGTTACTGTTGATTTCCCCTTTTGTGGCTGTTAGCATTTGTCTTATGTATTGAGGTGCTCCTATGGAGGGTGCAAAAATATTTACAATTGTTATATCTTCTTCTTGGATTGATCCCTCGATTATTATACAGCGACCTTCTTTGTCTCTTGTAATAGTCTTTATTTTAAAGTCTATTTTGTGTGATATGAGAATGCTACTACAGCTTTCTTTTGATTTCCATTTGCATGGAATATCTTTTTCCATCTCCTCACTTTCAGTCTGTATGTGTCCCTAGGTCTGAAGTTGGTCTATTATAGACAGCATATATACAGGCCTTGTTTTTGCATCCATTCAGCCAGTCTATGTCTTTTGGTTGAGGCATTTAATCCATTTGCTTTTCAGGTAGTTATTGATATATATGTTCCTATTACCATTTTCTTAATTGTTTTGGATTCGTTATTGAAGGTTTTTTCCTTGTCTTGCATTTCCTGCCTCAAGAAGTTCTCTTAGCATTTGTTGTAAAGCTGGTTTGTTGGTGCTGAATTCTCTTAGCTTTTGCTTGTCTGTAAAGCTTTTAATTTCTCCATCAAATCTGAATGAGATACTTCCTGGGTAGAGTTATCTTGGCTGTATGTTTTCCCCTTTCATCACTTTAAATATATCCTGCTACTCCTTTCCGGCTTGCAGAGATTTTGTTGAAAGTTCAGCTGTTAACCTTATGGGGATTCTCTTGTATGTTTCCTGCTTTTCCCTTGCTGCTTTCAATACTTTTTGTTTGTATTTAACTTTTGATAGTTTGATTAATATGTGTCTTGGCATGTTTTTCTTTGGATTTATCCTGTATGTGGCTCCCTTTACTTCCTGGACTTGATTGACTATTTGTTTTCCCATATTAGGGATGTTTTCAACTATAATCTCTTCAAATATTTTCTCAGTCCCTTGTATTTTCTCTTCTTCTTCTGGTATCCCTATAATTTGAACGTTGGCACATTTACTGTTGTCACAGAAGTCTCTGAGACTGTTCTCCATTCTTTTCATTATTTTTTTCTTTATTCTGCCCTGTGGTAGTTGCTTCCACTATTTTATCTTCCAGGTTACTCCTCCATTCTTCTGCCTCAGTTTTTCTGCTATTGATTCCTTCTGGAGAACTTTAAATTTCATTTATTGTGTTGTTCATCATTGTTTACTTGCTCTTTAGTTCTTCTAGGTCCTTGTTAAACCTTTCTTATATATTCTCCATTCTATTTCCAAGATTTTGGATCATCCTTATCATGATGCTTATTATATAAGCATCATAATGCTTATATAATATTAATAATTATATGAGCATCATAATGCTTATATAATAATAATAATTATATTATATAATAATAATTATGATCCTTATTATAATAAGGATCATCCTTATTATCATTACTCTGAATTCTTTTTCAGGTAGACTACCTATTTCTTCTTCATTTGTATGGTCTGGTGTGGTTTTACTTTATTCCTTCAGAAGAATACAGAAGCTCTGTATTTCTCTTTCTTCTCATTTTGCTTAACTTACTGTTTTGGGGTTCTCTTTTTCATAGCCTGCAGGTTTATAGTTTCAGTTGTTTTTGGTGTCTGCCCCCACTGGGTAAGGTTGGCTCAGCAGCTTGTGGAGACTTCCTGGTGGAGGGGACTGGTGCCTGTATTCTGGGGGATGAGGTTGGATCTTGTCTTTCTGGTGGGCAGGACAACATCCAGTGGTGCGTTTTGGTGTGTCTGTGAAGTTAGTATGACTTTAGGCAACTACTCTTCTGATGGGTGGGGTTGTGTTCCTGTCATGCTAGTTGCTTGGCATGGGGTTTCCAGCACTGGAGCTTGTTGGTCTTTGAGTAGAGCTGGTTCTTAGCATTGAGATGGAGATCTCTGGGAAACCTATTGCTGACTGACATTACATGGGGTCGGGAGGTCTGTGGTGGTCCAATGTCCTGAATCAGCTCTTCCACCTCAGAGGCTTAGGCCTGACACCTGGATGGATCACCAAGACCGTGTCAGCCACACAGCCATTTACATGGGGAGTTTCTTGCCTTTTGCAAAGTCTGAGGTCTTCTGACAGCATTCACTAGGTGTTCTGTAGGAGTTGTTTCTCATGTAGATGTATTTTTAATGTATTTGTGAGGAGGCAGGTGATGTCCATGCCTTACTCCTCTGCCATCTTGAAGGCCATTCGCATGGTGCTTGATATAGTAATAGAATTAGCAAATGTTAACTTTTCTTCCATCAGTATGACTGTTTCCAGATACATGAATGAGAGTGTGTCTAAAATCCCGTTAGGTCTGAAATGTCGTGTTTTTATGTTTCATATATTTAGAGGCAAAGAATTGCAACTGAGCATGATGGACATTTTTGAAAGAGAAAATGTTTTCTGCCATTCCAATTCTTATGCACATAGTAGGTCCAATTTACAGAGTAAAACTATCATAGCATAATCAAAATATAAATCATCAATACAACTGTAAATTATGCAAAATAAAAGAAAAAAAGAGCTATTGAGAAAGGAATGAAAAGAAGTGAAAGGAAAATGCTCTCATTTTATACTCATTGCATTGGTAGCTGGTAGTTAGACCTCCTAAAATGCACTGGTTATTGTTTTTACCAGCATAATATGTTTCTTTTATCCTTGACATATTTATAAAAATTATTATCATTGTAATTATTTGCCTTTCCCCTCCATTAAGCTAAATTTTTTTTTCCATTAAGCTAAAATTTTTAAACAAAATATCCTATCTGTTAATTAAGATGAATTCCAGAAATGTCAATTATATAAGGTATAAAATAAGGTATAAGGCAGTTTGTTAAAAGATTAAGATAAAAAAGATAAACTTCAAACTTTTCCTGGAAAGTTTATCAGCTTCAACGTTTGTAGTCAGTTACTTGTAGGTTCTGACACCTGAGTGGAATCTTGAAGTTTGAATAGAAGTTATCCAATATAGAGAGAACAGTAAAAACACAGGTAAGAAGGCATGGATTGTATTGGAAATAAAAAAAAAAAAAAAAAAAAAAGCATTCAGCATATTAGTACATAAAATGTACATAGTACATAAAATGAAGGTACTGAGCATAAGTGATGAAGATGAGCAGAGACCACATTTGAAAGTCCTTCTTTCACTATGGAAGATGTTTGGAACACACTTAAAGAACAATCAAAAGCTATTGGAGCATTTCATGTAAGAGAGTGACATGCTTAAAATTTTTGTTTAAGATGCTCTACCAGTCATGGAATTCTGGAAAGCTGTTTTAATAAATTAGTCCCCAAATCTTCATGGCTTTGGCTGGAAGAACTAGGGATCAGACCTAAGTATTCACCGAGGAGCCCTGACTATCAGGGCTGTACAATCTCTTTGGTTGACAATCCCAGGGAATCTAGATTGGAAATGAATACATGGACTTTTCATCACCTTCACCTGGAAATACCACTTCCCTACATAAACCATTGCATGGTGCTACTCAACTGTAATATGTCTGAAAAGGCTGGAGTTTTTCTATGTGCAGCAAGAAAGAAGAACTTGAAATGTTTGCGAGCAGTAGTAATTTCTATCACTATTGTACTTCTCTAGAGGCAGTCAGGAGGATGGGTTTGAGTAGTACAGTACTGAAAACAGAAAGTATCTAAATTATCTGGGCAAAATATTATGAATGCATTGCCAGATTAGTAGAGATATAGATGGGATGAGGGGGATGATATAATAAATAGTTAGGAATTAAAATAATCAGAATTGATGACTAATTTATTGAAGTGTGATTTGAAGCAAGAATACAGAGAATCTAAGACTACTCTGAGATTTCTGACATGTGTAATTGGGTAGATGTTAGTATGATTATTCAGACTGGAAATAGAATACTGGAGAAACATGAAGTTTCATTGGTGGGATGGGAAAAATAAGTTTTACTTTTGAATTTGTTGAGTTAAAGAACTTCTTGTTCTGTGGAAAGAGAAGTACAGAAATACAAAAGAAGAGCAAAAATGTAAAGCTGAGTATAAGACTGCTCAAAAGGAGAGTGTGATGTGAAAAGAAGAGTGGGCCAGCTGTCAGACCTTGAGGGAATTCCCAGAGTTGGCAGAAGAAGAAAGCACAAAGTAGAAATGAATTAGTGATTAGAAATGTGGGAGAAGAGTCAAATGAGAGATGAATCAAAGAAGCTGGAGTGGAAAGGTTGTAGAAGTGAATGCTCAACTTTGCCTTATATATGAAGGCCTTTGTACCATAAACAAAATAATGTCCAAATAAAATAGGATTTAAATTTTAAAAATCAAACCTTAAAACTCTAGGAAAATATAGGAGAATAATTTCTGATTTGGGGGTAAGAAAGACTGTCATAACTCCTAAAATATAAGGAAAAAAATGAAAAGGACTGCGTTGTCTTCTATATATGATTTGGGAGTATGCTTACTGGGTTTTTTTCCCAGAGAAGTTTCAGTGATTTCAGCAGAAACTAGAAGAGGGCACAGAGTCAAGGAAGAATGAATTTTTTGAAGGGGTAGACATGATTATATTTATAGAACAAGAGGAAAGGGTCAACAAGGAGATTTCGGGATGAACATATTTTGAAAGACAAATTAACTATTTCAAAGTTGGGAGGAATATATTTTTTTAAAGGGTAATTTTGTGTGTTCAGTAGAATCTTCAGAGATGTTTAGGTCTTTCTGGAATCACTTACAGCCTGATCTCAAGTTTATAAACAAGGATGATGATTTAGGCCAGAGGCACATAGAGATAATATTTTGGTTTGTGTTCCTCCCAAAGCAGATCTCAAGCAAGGATTCGAGTGAAAGTAGTTTATTTGTGAGATAACCCTAGGTATCATTAATAGGGAAGTGAAAAAGTGTAAAAGGGAGAGAAGGAACCAGAAAAGAGGTGGATTATCAAGCCAACTAATGTGGTGGGCAATTAGGGCTTACCCCTACTGGAGAGTTCTAGAGGTTGTGTAGAAAGAAGCCTTAAAGTTATCCCAGTAAAGGAGTGAGGAAGCTGGGGTATTTATCCACCAAATCCCTGTCCATCACTTGTTGAGGGCCTTTCCAGGGCTTTAACTGTTTGGTACTCTGTGTGTGCTCCGTATGCAGGCTGAGGGTGAACCTGCAGTCAGAAACAAAGACCTCAGGCAGAATCTTCCATGTCAGCACTACTGTGTAGCGGTGAATCCATGGAGAGTAGACATGAGACACTGACAGAATTTGCTACAGGTGGGTGAACTAGGAAAGGCCCCCAGAAGTGCAGCAAAGGACAAATACACCATTATATGGTTTTAAGCACATTCCTTCACCCTTCTGGATTGATCTACAAAGTGGGTGGTGTCTTAGTCTGCTGGGGCTATGATGACAAAATACCACAGACATGGTGGTTTAGACAACAGATGCTATTGTCTTACAGTTCTGGAAGCTGTAAGTCCATGATCAAGGTGTCCGCAGGATTGGCTCCCTGTGAGGCCTCTCTGTTGCTTGCTGATGGCTTCCCTCTTGCTGCCACTTTACATGGTTGTCTCTCTGTGCATGTATACCTTTCCTGTCTCTGTGTCCAAATTTCCTCTTTTTATAACAGTGTCAGTCAGGCTGGATTAAGGCCCACCTTGATGACCTTATTTGAAATTAATCCCATTCTTTAAAGGCCCTATCTGAAAATATAGTCACATTTTGAAGTAATAGGGATTAGAGATTTGCATATGAATATTTTGAGGGACACAATTCAGCCTATAAGATGTGGCTTAGTTTGACAGTCCCTAAAGTAAGTATATTCTAATAACTTTTTGTTTTTGCTTTTAAGCTCCTTTGCTTCTTTTTCATAGCCCTATAGCAAGCTTCTGAATTTTGATCTGAATTTTGATCATTTCTTCTGAATGTGATTTAATCTTTTTTTTTTTCTACTCTGCAATTAAGTTTTGTCAGTAAGAGATCTATACCACTACCTTGACATATTCATCAAGTGCACACACTACTGTCAAAGGCAAGCTTTCACCATTCTGTCTCTAACTTTCCTCCCTGTATACCATTAGCTGCCTTGGAGGGGCAGTGCTGTCTCACGGTTCAGATGAGAAATTGCCAGTCAGGAGATTTGGAATTTTCAACTATATCTGAAAGCCTGAAGTGACTCACTTAACCTCTCTGTATCTCAGTAACCACATTTAGAAAATGAAGGTAAATAGTATCTTATCTGAGAGGGGTGTGATAAGGACAAATCAAAAGATACTGTTTAAAAAGTTTGAGCAGTTAAATATTGTAGTAAGGAAAGTGGTGCTATTATATAATGACTTTTTAGCTACTGTCCTGATGATTTTTAACTGCAAAAAGACTCAACCTTCAAACTTGGACTGTATCTTCCTGAAAAGTGTCTTTAGTGTGGTGTCTCTGGTGTGGTGTCTCTAGATACCTGGGAAAGAGCAAGGAGGAATATTCAAAGTAGTCAGAAAATATCGAGGTGGACCAAGTATAATCTGTAGATTGAGTAGATATGCTTTTCTTTTACATTCACTCATTTTCACATATACTTTTTCAAATATATGAAGATACTGTTGAGCCAAATAAAAAAAATGGATCTACATTAATAATAATTTAGTTATTATCCATGGTTCGATTAGTGTCCAAGAAAACCACAGCTATTAAGGTCCAATCAAATTTTGTTGATATTAAAAAAGGGCACTTATACGTGAAAATCATAGCTGTAAAATATAATTTTTTTGCTTTGGAACTTAGTTAATACCACATGAAGTATCTTTTGTTTTGTTTAGCAAATCTTCTAATTGGAATTGGGCTGTAATAATGATTATTCACCAAATGTTTCATGATCACAATTATCTAGCAACAAGTTCAAATTCTTATTACTTCTCACATTTGGCTGGGTGAGCATTTCCAAACTAGAGATTACTCTGTCCTGCTTCCAGGGATTCTGATTAATAAGTGTAGCAGCCTGAGTGATTCTGTTGTGTACTTAGGTCAGGTAACCATTGTGTAGGCTGCTTACTTATCAATTAATCAATAAGCATTCACTTTCTTTTGAAAACATATGGCTTGCAAAAGAGACTTACTTCTTGTTCTAAGGAAGCTTATATTTTCCTTAGTGAAATAAAATAACTGTTTTAAGCTGCCCATTATTTTAAACAAAGATTTATTTAGTACCTTGTAATGATAAAGCATTGTTATGTGCTATAGCAAATAAAGAGTTAGCTGATTCATGCTTTGGAATCAATGAGCCACAGGCATGTTCCAAATCATGTAATCAAGTCAGAGTTGAAGGTTATGAAGAACAAATGCTGAATATGATTGACAATTTGTAGACCTAATCAGCTTTATCCTTCTCCAAGAGCACAGGCTGCTATTTCTACATATTCTTGAGAAGACAGAAGAAAGGATGTCGAGCAGGGCCACTATTCTTGATAAAAAGAAGTTGCTTGATCATGGTTATTTTCTATGTTTGGATGTTTGCATGTTTAGGGGGTTAGAGCCAAATATGCTGCTGTTTAACTAATGTTTTCCATGGTAATCTGTAGATGAAAACTGTTCCGGATTTTTTTTTTTACAAGATATACTTTGGAATGACAATCTGGTTTGAAGGGTGGGTTTATCTTAAAGCTACTCTCAAGAACTGAGATGGGCTTGAGAATGTATCCTACTTGCAATCTTACAAGTTAGCTATTACAGTTTCATGGACGCTGAAAGAAGCAACAAGATACCTGGAGTAAGAGAGGGTTTTCTTACCCACTGTACAGCAAGTCGCATGAGATACATGTTTTTAAGATTTCCTTTTGTCCCCCAACTCCATGGAGGTGACGGGAAAGGAGCCAGAAAAATGCCGCATATGTAGTGTGTTCCATTATACCTGAGGAGCCTCAAGTTTAGTGAGCTCAGATATTTTATAACAAACTGCAAGCAAACCTGCCTTTTGTTCTTAAGTGAGATGTTATCTTTATCATACTGGGCAGTAAACAAACCTACCCTTTGCTCAAGAGGCACACACTGTCTCTATCTTCCAAGAAGGTTCACTACACAAAAGTCCTTGGAAAGATAGTTTGGAGCAAAGATTGTCAGTGCCTCTGCTCTCAAGAAGTATAGAAACAAGAGACCCATGGAGAACTGTCTTCCAACATCTGTATTTTTATAAAGCATAATATAGAAAAGATCATCATAGGATGACCTTGAGGAGCTAATGGTATGGGTAAGGAGAAAAGTACTGCTTGGCAGTGACAATAAATAAATACATTTACACTGTTTCAGTAATTTTGCTAATTGAGTTATATATACAATAGAATTTAAGTGTTCTAAACAGATTTGATTCTGTCTAACCTTTTCTAAGTCATCTTTGATAGGTTGAAATCCAGCTCTTGCTTAAATGCCTGTAAGACAGAAGCTCCTTATCTTATACCTTGACTTTTTGAGGGTTTATTTTGACTGGGCATTGTGCTAGGTGCTGGAGACACATGTATGGATAAAAAGAGGCCTTTTTGTCAAGAAAATTTCCCTTTAATAGAGGAAAAATAGTATACATACTTTCTTGTTAAAATCATAAATAAGAATACCTAATTGAGTCCCATATTTTAGGAAAGGCTTGTTTGGGGGAGATGAATTTTTAACTAAGTGTTGAAGGATACACATTATCAAGGCAAGGAGTAGGGAGAATAGTCTAGGAAGAGGGGAAAATGTGAGCAGAGAAATGCACAGGAAAAGAGTGAGGTAAATTCAAGGATTATCAAACCATTCTGAATTGCTAACACATAGGATGTATGTGAGTGAGTGGTGGGAGATAATGCAGAGTATGCAGGCATCAGAATATATAGACATTTGGGTGTTAAGCTAAGGAGTTTCAAAAATCTATGTTTAGGCTTTTTAGAAGGTTGGTAATGAAATCAAATCTGAATTTTTGAATGTTCTCTCTGATAGTCTTAAGGAGAATTGATTGGGGGGTGCTAGAGTTTAGATCAGAAGAGTAGAAGTAGAAAAGAAAAAGAAATTTAGGATGCTGTTATAGTAATCAAGATCTAAGTCAAGGGTGTGTCAATGGGAATGAGGGGAAAGATGGATTAAAGGGATATTTATGGAGTAGCATCAATAGGATTTGATGACTGATTCAATGTTGGGAGTTAGAAAGAAAGTCAAGGATGACTTCATTGTAACAGGGCAACTGTTCAATAGAACATTTTGGGGGAGATGAACAGGTTTGTGTGTGAGGAGGAGTGGTGATGGTGATAATTTTGGGCATACTGAGTTTGTGCTGTGTGGAATTTAAATAAGGTCACTGCAGAGAAGACAAACAGAGGGTCAAGAATGGAAGCCTGGATAACATCAACATTTAAGAGACAGCTGCAGTTGTTAAAAATTCTGTATTATCATAAGTTAGAAAATTGGTATGTTACAACTATCACTTCTTGTAAAAACAAAAAGTAAAACAAATAATAAGGCTTTTAAAACAGCAGAAGCATAATGTCTTCTATTCACTTAAAATAATGACATCCTTGAGGATTTGTCATTATATGTAGACAATATTATCAAAATGTGCTGTCTCCAATGTTGCCAAAGCTGGATAAAGACTTGAAACTTCTAGAAAAGGAAAGATTGGATGAATTGTTTTCATAGGGAAAATTATTAGAAAAGTATTTACTTTTATGTAATGGTGTGTTAAAAAAAATAGTAGACTTTAAAAAACTGTAAAATAGAGCCATTTGCTAAAAGGATATATGGGAAGTATTTATATTGTGCCACTTATGAAAAAATAGGTTCATTTCAAAATATAGATAAATGTTTCACCTTCAAGGGAATCTACTTTGATACTGATTACCATAGTAGCTTTTTTTCTTCATAGACATTCCTTTAAGTGGTTTTTATTATTCTGGTAAAATTGATTTAGTATATAAAAAAGCATCAGCTTAATAGAGCTATTCATCTGGAAGGGTTAGCATTCTATTAGATTTTATTTTGCTCTGTAGTACAGTCTTTTAACTACATTATTTTAACCCGGTTTTCATTTAAATGATTTAAGCAAACAATAAGGAGGATAATTCCTGGATTTCCAATGAGAGTTATTGGCCTTTTCAGTGATTCCTAGTGTCGATGATATTTCTTGGTTAATAAATTTATGATAAGATGTCCTGAATCATTATCAACAATGGAATTTAAAATATCTATCACTTCTGTTGTTTCCTAGTCCTGTAAGCAAGTTAGAAATAAAATTTAGGATAATCAGTACTGGTAAGGGTGTGGGAAACTTAACCCTCTCACTCATGGTTTATAGGAATGTACAATCTTTCTGGAGGATGATTAGACTACATGTATCAAAAGATCAAATAAGTACTTTGCGTTTAACCCATAAATTGTACTTCCAGGAAATAACACTAATAGAATTGTTGGAAAACTAGTTTTATATATAAAATTGTTCATTGTAAATACTTTCTGAAAATTGGAAACAAAATTGTGAAGGATTTTTTTTTCTTTTTTCTATGTTAACAATTTATTAAATTCTTTACATCTTATACTTACAATAATCCTATTGTACCGTATGTGCAAAGTAAATTCTAGGTGTACTTAAAGCTTAATTATGAACAACAAAATATAAAAATAGTAGAAAAGACATATGAAGGACTCTATTAATTCATCTTAGGCAAATATCTTTTAAAAAATACTCAAAAGCAGAAATAATAAAGAAAAAATGACAAGAGACATACAGATGCCCCGCAGGTACATGAAAAGATGCTCAACATCACTAATCAGGGAAATGCAAATCAAAACCACAATGAGATATCACCTCACATGTTAGAATGGTTATTATCAGAAAATCAATAGCTAACAAGTATTGATAAGAATAATGAGAATTTGGAAACCTTGTACTCTTGATGGAAATGTTAAAATGGTGCAGTCATTACGGAAAACAGTATGGAGGTTCCTCAAAAAATTAAAAATAGAACTACCATATGATCTACTTTTGGGAATTTATCCAGAAGAATTGAAATCCAGATCTCAGTGTACTACCATGTTCATTGCAGCATTATTCACAATAGCCAAGAAACAACCTAGTGCCCAGCAACAGAACGGACAAAGAAAACATGGTAAATATATACCATGGGATACTCTTTAGCCTTAAAAATATGAAATACTGCCATGTGATAACATGGATGAACCTGGAGGACATTATGCTAGTGAAATAAGCCACCCACAGAAAGGCAAGTGCAATATGACTCCACTTTGAGGAGGTATCTAAAGTAGCCAAACACACAGACACAGAGGTGGAATGGTGCTCACCTGGGGCTGGGGGGAGGAGACATGGGGAATTACTGTTCAACAGGTATGGAGTTTCTGTTATGAAGGTGAATGAATTTTAGAGATTTGCTGTACAACACTTTACCTATAGTTGACAATACTATATCACACACTTAAAAATGTGTCAAGAGGGTAGATCTTATGCTAAGTGTTCTAACTACAACAACAGTAATAAAATTGGTAGATAAACAAAGGGGGTTAAAGGGAGCTGACTCCTTTTTTCATCTCTGAGTAGCAGGGGAGAGTTCTTTAATGAGGAAGGCATTTGGGGAAACAGGTGGGGTGAAGGTGTCTCAGGCAGTGTTGTCACTCAGCAAAATGTCCAAAGCTATTAAAAAGTATACTTTGTTTATATACTCAACATTACACATTTTTTATATGACAAGAACAAACAAAGAAAACTCTCTCGGAAGATCCTTTCTGTAGTTTGCAAACTGTCTTTTTGTCCTTGCCCATTTATCCCTGTGATGCAATCATTCTTTTTATAATTGATTGAAGGAATTCTTTTCATATTAAAAAGTACTTGTATAGCACAGGGAACTGTGGGTTTATCATGTTGTAATCCCATCATGAATTAAGGAAGATCTGTACTTATTTTTTTTGAACTGCCTGTGACATGTTCTTGATTCCTGGAGATCGAAGTACATTCTGAGCCTGGCAGGACTCAGGGGAAATCTAGCCTTTCCACTTGATGCAGACACAATGAACTGCAGTTTCTGAAAAGAATTGCAGTCAAGGGCTCCTAAGTAACTCTTAATATATACATAGTGGAATAGAATGCAACTTTTCAAAAATGATAAGGATTATGCTTATTGACAAGGTGTCGTATTATATATTTTACTGGAAAAAAAAACATTTCAAATGATCTAAATAGATGGGACCCAATTCATTCTAATTTGAGCCTGTTGGCTCAAAGTACAGAAATCCAATAGAAAACTTGTAATTTAATTATTATGTGGAAGGTACATTCTTAACGCACAGTGAAGTATCTTCAGTTTCCCACCTGTATATCTCACCACTCTCAATATCCTCCAGCTGAATGGTACCTGGTCACCAGTCCTTGGAGGTGACTGGTTTCTCAACTCCCTTTGTCCTTAGACTTATATTAGAGGCTTCTTTGAAGCAAATCTCCTGTTCTGTTCTTCCAACTTTGCTCTGCCTACTCATTTCTCTGTTTCTGTGTCATAAAAGTCAAGAAAAGACTGGGTAAGTTTAGTATCTATGATAACAAAAATAAACTTCTATCAGTTTTGGTGGAACAGGGGTGTGGTGAGTGAGCTATGAACATTGCAAAAGTAATAAATTTAGTATAGTCTTATTTAATTTAAAAACCATGTATATATAAAAACATGTATAGTCTGGAAGGATATATATCATAATATTAAAAGTTGTTATTACATAGTAGGATTTCAATTAATCTCTATTTTTATATGCTTTTCTATAAGTTCTGAATTGTCTACAATAAGCAGATGTTGCTGTTATAATTAAAGGATACAATAATGTTTCAACATGGTTTACTACAAATAGATGAAAGATCATTTATTCTGAAATAAGTCTGATGTTACCTTTATTCAGTGCTGAACACATATATCAGGTCTCAAAAGTTAGGTCAGCAGATCTTCACTAGCCTTCTCTACTAGAAATTGTACCTTGAGCTCAAACATTTGACAATTTCACTATAAAAAGTTTCCATTAAGTGTATTCTTCCTACTAAAAAATTTTAACACAGGAAAAACTCACATACTTCATTTTTTACCTCAAAAATTGATTTTGTAAAATGAAATTTCATTTTATTAAAGAGAAGGGGGCTGCAGTGATGATTCTCAGGCAAAAGACTAGGCAAAATGAAATCCTTAACCTGCCCTGCTTCCTACAGAACAAAAGGTGACTCCTCCTGACTCCTATTTTAAAATAATACAAAATGTGACAGTTTTCTTCTCTTACACAGATGATGGAAATTTTTGTTGATTAGACTCATTTGAACTGCAAATTTTCTGTCTGAAACATGCTTATGACAGCACAGGAAGTCTGGGTAATTGGGATTTTTCATAAAGGGACTTATCCACTTGTGTATCATTTGCAGAATAAGAGTAGAAATTTTTAATTTCATTTGAAGACCTGAAGAGTGACAAATTTGCTATCTGACGGTTATTAGTGTCTGGAACCTAATTGTTTCAAGTTTAGGAGATTCAGCAAATGTTCAACTGAAGGATTTCTTTCATCTCCCTTGATGGAGGGGCCATGTGATCAGGAGGCAAGGAAATGTCCAACTGGTCTTGATATTTACACACTTTCTCAGACACAGGAAACTTATTGAGTCAGTTCATGGCTTTTTTTTTTTTTAACATCTTTATTGGAGTATAATTGCTTTACAATGGTGTGTTACTTTCTGCTTTATAACAAAGTGAATCAGTTATACATATATATGTATAGATATATGTTCTCATATCTCTTCCCTCTTGCATCTCCCTCTCTCCCACCCTCCCTATCCCACCCCTCTAGGTAGTCACAAACCACTGAGCTGATCTCCCTGTGCTATGCACCCACTTCTCACTATTTTACGTTTGGTAGTGTATATATGTCCATGCCTCTCTCTCACTTTGTCACAGCTTACCCTTCCCCCTCCCCATATTCTCAAGTCCATTCTCTAGTAGGTCTGTGTCTTTATTCCTATCTTACCCCTAGGTCCTTCATGACTTTTTTTTCCTTTCTCTTAGATTCCATATATATGTGTTAGCATACGGTATTTGTCTTTCTCTTTCTGACTTACTTCACTCTGTATGACAGACTCTAGGTCCATCCACCTCACTACAAATAACTCAATTTTGTTTCCTTTTATGGCTGAATAATATTCCACTGTATATATGTGCCACATCTTCTTTATCCATTCATCTGTTGCTGGACACTGAGGTTGATTCCATATCCTGACTAATGTAAACAGAGTTGCAATGAACATTTTGGTACATGACTCTTTTTGAATTATGGTTTTCTCAGAGTATATGCCCAGTAGTGGGATTGCTGGGTTGTATGGTAATTCTATTTTTAGTTTTTTAAGGAACCTCCATACTGTTCTCCATAGTGGCTGTATCAATTTACATTCCCACCTACAGTGCAAGAGATTTCCCTAATCTCCGCGCTCTCTCCAGCATTTATTATTTCTAGATTTTCTGATGATGGCCATTCTGACCGGTGTGAGATTATATCTCATTGTAGTTTTGATTTGAATATCTCTAATAATTAATGATGCTGAGCATACTTTCATGTGTTTGTTGGCAGTCTTTATATCTTCTTTGGAGAAATGTCTATTTAGGTCTTCTGCCCAGTTTTCGATTGGGTTGTTTGTTTTTTGTTATTGAGCTGCATGAGCTGCTTATAAATTTTGGAGATTAATCCTTTGTCAGTTGCTTCATTTGCAAATCTTTTCT